>NW_024099707.1:0-6816 GCF_016545835.1 Crotalus tigris
GCTTAAAAAGGTGCTTTTTGTAGTTTTTTAAAAATGAGCCATTTTGGTGTCCAGTAAGGAAATTCCTGATGCCGGGGTCAGGGATTTTTGTGCTCCGGAGGTGAAAAAATTTTTAGGACCCAATGTATAAACGGATGTCAAGAATGGATTCGGGTTAAATTTAATGCCTTAAAAAAATCTGCTTTTTGTAGTTTTTAAAAATTGAGCCGTTTTTGTGTCCGGGGAAGGAAATTCCTGATGCCGGATTTTTGTGCTCCGGAGGTGAAAATTTTTTTTTCAACCCAATGTATAAACGGATGTCAGAATGGGATTCGGGGTTAAATTTCATCCTTAGAAATGGTGCTTTTTGTAGTTTTCATAAATTGAGCCGTTTTTGTGTCCGTGGAAGGAAATTCCTGATGCCGGGGTCAGGGATTTTTGTGCTCCGGAGGTGAAAATTTTGTTTTCACCCAAATGTATAAACGGACATCAGAATGGGATTCGGGGCTAAATTTAATGCTTAAAAAGGTGCTTTTTGTAGTTTTTAAAAATTGAGCCATTTTGGTGTCCGTGGAAGGAAATTCCTGATGCCGGGGTCAGGGATTTTTGTGCTCCGTAGGTGAAAAATTTTTTAGGACCCAAATGTATAAACGGATGTCAGAATGGGATTCGGGGTTAAATTTCATCCTTAGAAATGGTGCTTTTTGTAGTTTTCGAAAATTGAGCCATTTTGGTGTCCAGGGAAGGAAATTCGTGATGCCGGGGTCAGGGATTTTTGTGCTCCGTAGGTGAAAAAATTTTTAGGACCCAAATGTATAAACGGATGTCAGAATGGGATTCGGGGTTAAATTTAATGCTTAAAAAAGCTGCTTTTTGTAGTTTTTAAAAATTGAGCCTTTTTTGTGTCCGGGGAAGGAAATTCCTGATGCCGGATTTTTGTGCTCCGGAGGTGAAAAAATTTTTAGGACCCAAATATATAAACGGATGTCAGGATGGGATTCGGGGTTAAATTTCATCCTTAAAAAAGGTTCTTTTCGTAGTTTTTAAAAATTGAGTCGTTTTGGTGTCTGGGGAACGAAATTTCAGATGCCGGGGTCAGGGATTTTTTTGCTGCGGAGATGAAAAATTTTTTTTCATCCCAATGTATAAACGGATGTCAGAATGGGATTCGGGGTAAATTTCATGCTTAAAAATGGTGCTTTTTGTAGTTTTTAAAAATTAAGCCGTTTTGGTGTCCGGGGAAGGAAATTCCTGATGCCGGGGTCAGGGATTTTTTTGCTCCGGAGGTGAAAATTTTTTCAGGACCCAAATGTATAAACAGACGTCAGAATGGGATTTCGGGTTAAATTTCATGCTTTAAAAAGGTACTTTTTGTAGTTTTTAAAAATTGAGCCGTTTTTGTGTCCGGGGAAGGAAATTCCTGATGCCGGGGTCAGGTATTTTTATGCTCCGGAGGTGAAAATTTTTGTTTCACCCAAATGTGAAAACGGACGTCAGAATGGGATTCGGGTTAAATTTCATGCTTAAAAAGGTGCTTTTTGTAGTTTTTAAAAATTGAGCCATTTTGGTGTCCGTGGAAGTAAATTCCTGATGCCGGGGTCAGGTATTTTTGTGCTCCGGAGGTGAAAAATTTTTTTTCACCCAAATGTGAAAACGGACGTCAGAATGCGCTTCGGGGTTAAATTTCATCCTTAAAAAAGGTGCTTTTTGTAGTTTTTAAAAATTGAGCCGTTTTGGTGTCCGGGGAAGGAAATTCCTTATGCCGGGGTCAGGGATTTTTGTGCTCCAGAGGTGAAAATTTTTTTTTCACCCAAATGTAAAAACAGATGTCAGAATGGGATTCGGGGTTAAATTTCATGCTTAAAAATGGTGCTTTTTGTAGTTTTTAAAAATTGAGCCATTTTGGTGTCCGTGGAAAGAAATTCCTGATGCCGGGGTCAGGGATTTTTGTGCTCTGGAGGTGAAAATTTTTGTTTCACCCAAATGTGAAAACGGACATCAGAATGGGATTTCGGCTTAAATTTAATGCTTAAAAAGGTGCTTTTTGTAGTTTTTAAAAATTGAGCCATTTTGGTGTCCGTGGAAGTAAATTCCTGATGTCGGGGTCAGGGATTTTTGTGCTCCGGAGGTGAAAACTTTTGTTTCACCCTAATGTAAAAACAGACGTCAGAATGCAATTCGGGGTTAAATTTCATGCTTAAAAATGGTGTTTTTTGTAGTTTTATACATTGAGCCGTTTTGGTGTCCGGGGAAGGAAATTCCTGATGCCGGGGTCAGGGATTTTTGTGCTCCGGAGGTGAAAATTTTTTTAGGACCCAAATGTATAAACGGACGTCAGAATGGGATTTGGGGTTAAATTTCAAGCTTAAAAATGGTGCTTTTTGTAGTTTTCAAAAATTGAGACGTTTGATTTCCAGGGAAGGAAAGTCCTGATGCCGGGGTCAGGGATTTTTGTGCTCTGGAGGTGAAAATTTTTGTTTCACCCAAATGTGAAAACGGACATCAGAATGGGATTTCGGTTTAAATTTCATGCTTAAAAAAGGTTCTTTTCGTAGTTTTTAAAAATTGAGACGTTTGATGTCCAGGGAAGGAAATTCCTGATGCCGGGGTCAGGTATTTTTGTGCTCCGGAGGTGAAAATTTATTTTCACCCAAATGTAAAAACAGACGTCAGAATGCAATTCGGGGTTAAATTTCATGCTTAAAAATGGTGTTTTTTGTAGTTTTATAAATTGAGCCGTTTTGGTGTCCGGGGAAGGAAATTCCTGATGCCGGGGTCAGGGATTTTTGTGCTCCGGAGGTGAAAATTTTTTTAGGACCCAAATTTATAAACGGACGTCAGAATGGGATTTCGGGTTAAATTTCAAGCTTTAAAAAGGTGCTTTTTGTAGTTTTTAAAAATTGAGCCGTTTTTGTGTCCGGGGAAGGAAATTCCTGATGCCGGGGTCAGGGATTTTTGTTCTCCGGAGGTGAAAATTTTTGTTTCACCCAAATGTGAAAACGGATGTCAGAATCGGATTTCGGGTTAAATTTAATGCTTAAAAAGGTGCTTTTTGTAGTTTTTAATAATTGAGCCATTTTGGTGTCCGTGGAAGGAAATTCCTGATGCCGGGGTCAGGGATTTTTATGCTCCGTAGGTGAAAAAATTTTTAGGACCCAAATGTATAAACGGATGTCAGAATGGGATTCGGGGTTAAATTTAATGCTTAAAAAAGGTGCTTTTTGTAGTTTTTAAAAATTGAGCCATTTTTGTGTCCGTGGAAGGAAATTCCTGATGCCGGGATCAGGGATTTTTGTGCTCCGTAGGTGAAAAAATTTTTAGGACCCAAATGTATAATCGGACGTCAGAATGGGATTCGGGGTTAAATTTCATCCTTAAAAAAAGTTCTTTTCGTAGTTTTTAAAAATTGAGACATTTGATATCCAGGGAAGGAAATTCCTGATGCCGGGGTCAGGTATTTTTGTGCTCCGGAGGTGAAAATTTTGTTTTCACCCAAATGTATAAACGGATGTCAGAATGTGATTCGGGGTTAAATTTCATCCTTAAAAAAGGTTCTTTTCGTAGTTTTTAAAAATTGAGACGTTTGATGTCCAGGGAAGTAAATTCCTGATGCCGGGGTCAGGTATTTTTGTGCTCCGGAGGTGAAAAAATTTTTAGGACCCAAATGTATAAAGGATGTCAGAATGGGATTCGGGGTTAAATTTAATGCTTAAAAAACCTGCTTTTTGTAGTTTTTAAAAATTGAGCCGTTTTTGTGTCCGGGGAAGGAAATTCCTGATGCCGGATTTTTGTGCTCCGGAGGTGAAAATTTTTTTTGCAACCCAATGTATAAACGGATGTCAGAATGGGATTCGGGGTTAAATTTCATCCTTAGAAATGGTGCTTTTTGTAGTTTTCATAAATTGAGCCGTTTTGGTGTCCGTGGAAGGAAATTCCTGATGCCGGGGTCAGGGATTTTTGTGCTCCGGAGGTGAAAATTTTGTTTTCACCCAAATGTATAAACGGACATCAGAATGGGATTTGGGGCTAAATTTAATGCTTAAAAAGGTGCTTTTTGTAGTTTTTTAAAAATTGAGCCATTTTGGTGTCCATGAAGGAATTCCTGATGCCGGGGTTCAGGGATTTTTGTGTCCGGAGGGTGAAAAAATTTTAGGGAACCAACTGTTATAAACGGATGTCAGAATGGGATTCGGGGTTAAATTTAATGCTTAAAAAAGCTGCTTTTTGTAGTTTTTAAAAATTGAGCCGTTTTTGTGTCCGGGGAAGGAAATTCCTGATGCCGGATTTTTGTGCTCCGGAGGTGAAAATTTTTTTTTCAACCCAATGTATACACGGATGTCAGAATGGGATTCGGGGTTAAATTTCATCCTTAGAAATGGTGCTTTTTGTAGTTTTCATAAATTGAGCCGTTTTTGTGTCCGTGGAAGGAAATTCCTGATGTCGGGGTCAGGGATTTTTGTGCTCCGAAGGTGAAAATTTTGTTTTCACCCAAATGTATAAACGGACATCAGAATGGGATTCGGGGCTAAATTTAATGCTTAAAAAGGTACTTTTTGTAGTTTTTAAAAATTGAGACGTTTGATGTCCAGGGAAGGAAATTCCTGATGCCGGGGTCAGGTATTTTTGTGCTCCGGAGGTGAAACTTTTTGTTTCACCTAATTGTAAAAACAGAGTCAGAAGGCAATTCGGGTGTTAAATTTCATGCTTAAAAATGGTGTTTTTTGTAGTTTATTAAATGAGCCGTTTGGTGTCCGGGGAAGGAAAAATTACTGATGCCGAGGGTCAGGGATTTTTGTGCTCGGAGCAGTGAAAATTTTTTTAGGAACCCAAATGTATAAACGGCGTCAGAAGGGATTTGGGGTTAATTCAAGCTTAAAATGGTTGCTTTTTGTAGTTTTTTCAAAAATTGAGACGTTTGATGTCCAGGGAAGGAAATTCCTGATGCCGGGAGGTCAGGTTTTTGTGCTCCGGAGGTGAAAATTTTTTTTCACCCAAATGTAAAAACAGACATCAGAATGCGATTCGGGGTTAAATTTCATGCTTAAAAATGGTGCTTTTTGTAGTTTTTAAAAATTGAGCCATTTTGGTGTCCGTGGAAGGAAATTCCTGATGCCGGGGTCAGGGATTTTTGTGCTCTGGAGGTGAAAATTTTTGTTTCAACCAAATGTGAAAACGGACATCAGAATGGGATTTCGGCTTAAATTTAATGCTTAAAAAGGTTCTTTTTGTAGTTTTTAAAAATTGAGCCATTTTGGTGTCCGTGGAAGGAAATTCCTGATGCCGGGGTCAGGTATTTTTGTGCTCCGGAGGTGAAAATTTATTTTCACCCAAATGTAAAAACAGATGTCAGAATGCAATTCGGGGTTAAATTTCATGCTTAAAAATGGTGCTTTTTGCAGTTTTTAAAAACTGAGCCGTTTTGGTGTCCGGGGAATGAAATTCCTGATGCCGGAGTCAGGTATTTTTGTGCTCCGGATGTGAAAATTTTTGTTTCACCCAAATGTAAAAACGGACGTCAGAATGGGATTTGGGGTTAAATTTCAAGCTTTTAAAAATGGTTGCTTTTTGTAGTTTTCAAAATGAGACGTTTGATTTCAAGGGAAGGAAAATCTGATGCCGGGGGTCAGGGGATTTTTGTGCTCGAGGTGAAAATTTGTTTCAACCAAAGTGAAAAACGGACATCAGATGGATTTCGTGTTAAAATTTCAGCTGTTAAAAAAGGTTCTTTTCGTAGTTTTTAAAAATGGAGACGTTTGATGTCCAGGGAAAAGAAATTCCTGATGCCGGGGTCAGGATTTTTGTGCTCCCCCCCCCCCCAGGGAGGTGAAAATTTCTTTTCACCCCAAGTAAAAACAGACGTCAGAAGGCAATTCGGGTTAAATTTCATGCTTAAAAATGGTGTTTTTGTAGTTTTATAAATTGAGCCGTTTTGGTGTCCGTGGAAGGAAATTCCTGATGCCGGGGTCAGGGATTTTTGTGCTCCGTAGGTGAAAAAATTTTTGGGACCCAAATGTATAAACGGATGTCAGAATGGGATTCGGGGTTAAATTTAATGCTTAAAAAAGGTGCTTTTTGTAGTTTTTAAAAATTGAGCCATTTTGGTGTCCGTGGAAGGAAATTCCTGATGCCGGGATCAGGGATTTTTGTGCTCCGTAGGTGAAAAAAATTTTAGGACCCAAATGTATAATCGGACGTCAGAATGGGATTCGGGGTTAAATTTCATCCTTAAAAAAAGTTCTTTTCGTAGTTTTTAAAAATTGAGACATTTGATATCCAGGGAAGGAAATTCCTGATGCCGGGGTCAGGTACTTTTGTGCTCCGGAGGTGAAAATTTTGTTTTCACCCAAATGTATAAACGGATGTCAGAATGTGATTCGGGGTTAAATTTCATCCTTAAAAAAGGTTCTTTTCGTAGTTTTTAAAAATTGAGACGTTTGATGTCCAGGGAAGTAAATTCCTGATGCCGGGGTCAGGTATTTTTTTGCTCCGGAGGTGAAAAAATTTTTAGGACCCAAATGTATAAACGGATGTCAGAATGGGATTCGGGGTTAAATTTAATGCTTAAAAAAGCTGCTTTTTGTAGTTTTTAAAAATTGAGCCGTTTTTGTGTCCGGGGAAGGAAATTCCTGATGCCGGATTTTTGTGCTCCGGAGGTGAAAATTTTTTTTGCAACCCAATGTATAAACGGATGTCAGAATAGGATTCGGGGTTAAATTTCATCCTTAGAAATGGTGCTTTTTGTAGTTTTCATAAATTGAGCCGTTTTGGTGTCCGGGGAAGGAAATTCCTGATGCCGGGGTCAGGGATTTTTGTGCTCCGGAGGTGAAAATTTTTTTA
>NW_024099708.1:0-7085 GCF_016545835.1 Crotalus tigris
GCATGAAATTTAACCCCGAATCCCATTCTGACGTCTGTTTTTACATTTGGGTGGGACCAAAATTTTCATCTGCGGAGCACAAAAATTCCTGACCCCGGCATCAGGAATTTCCTTCCCCGGACATCAAAACGGCTCAATTTTTAAAAAGCAGAAAAAGCACTTTTTTTAAGCATGAAATTTATACTCAAATCCCATTCTGACGTCCGTTTATACATTTGGGTCAAAAAAAATTTTCACCTCCGGAGCACAAAAATCCCTGACCCTGGCATCAGCAATTTCCTTCCCCGGACATCAAAACGGCTCAATTTTTAAAAACCAGAAAAAGCACTTTTTTTAAGCATGATATTTAACCCCGAATCCCATTCTGAAGTCTATTTTTACATTTGGGTGGAAGAAAAATTTACATCTGCGGAGCACAAAAATCCCTGACCCTGGCATCAGGAATTTCCTTCCATGGACACCAAAATGGCTCAATTTTTAAAAACTACAAAAAGCACCATTTTAAGCATGAAATTTAACCCCGAATCCCATTCTGACGTGTTTTTACATTTGGGTGTAACAAAAATTTTCACCTCCGGAGCACAAAAATCCCTGACCCTGGTATCAGGAATTTCCTTCCACGGACACCAAAAAGACTCAATTTTTAAAAACCAGAAAAAGCACTTTTTTTAAGCTTGAAATTTAACTCCGAATCCCATTCTGATGTCTGTTTTTACATTTGGGTGGAAAAAAAATTTTCACCTCCGGAGCACAAAAATCCCTGACCCCGAAATCAGGAATTTCCTTCCATGGACACCAAAATGGCTCAATTTTTAAAAACTACAAAAAGCACCATTTTAAGCATGAAATTTAACCCCGAATCCCATTCTGACGTCTGTTTATACATTTGGGTCAAAAAAAATTTGTCACCTCCGGAGCACAAAAATCCCTGACCCCGACATCAGGAATTTCCTTGCATGGACACCAAAATGGCTCAATTTTTAAAAACTACAAAAAACACCATTTTAAGCATGAAATTTAACCCCGAATCCCATTCTGACATCTGTTTTTACATTTGGGTGAAACAGAAATTTTCACCTCCGGAGCACAAAAATTCCTGACCCCGGCATCAGGAATTTCCTTCCCCGGACATCAAAACGGCTCAATTTTTAAAAAGCAGAAAAAGCACCATTTTTAAGCATGAAATTTAACCCCGAATCCCATTCTGACGTCTGTTTATACATTTGGGTCAAAAAAAATTTGTCACCTCCGGAGCACAAAAATCCCTGACCCCGACATCAGGAATTTCCTTGCATGGACACCTAAATGGCTCAATTTTTAAAAACTACAAAAAGCACCATTTTAAGTATGAAATTTAACCCCGAATCGCATTCTGACGTCTGTTTTTACATTTGGATGAAACAAAATTTTTCACCTCCGGAGCACAAAAATCCCTGACCCTGGCATCAGGAATTTCCTTCCCCGGACATCAAAACGGCTCAATTTTTAAAAACTACAAAAAACACCATTTTAAGCATGAAATTTAACCCCGAATCCCATTCTGACGTCTGTTTTTACATTTGGATGAAACAAAATTTTTCACCTCCGGAGCACAAAAATCCCTGACCCCGAAATCAGGAATTTCCTTCTTCGGACACCAAAATGGCTCAATTTTTAAAAACCAGAAAAAGCAACTTTTTTAAGCATGCAATTTAACCCCGAATCCCATTCTGACATCTGTTTTTACATTTGGGTGGAACAAAAATTTTCATCTGCGGAGCACAAAAATTACTGACCCCGGCATCAGGAATTTCCTTCCCCGGACAGCAAAACAGCTCAATTTTTAAAAAACAGAAAAAGCACTTTTTTTAAGCATGAAATTTAACCCTGAATCCCTCTGACGTCTGTTTTTACATTTGGGTGGAAGAAAAAATTTTACATCTGCGAGCACAAAATCCCTGACCCTGAAATCTGGAATTCCTTCCATGGACACCAAAATGGCTCAATTTTTAAAAACTACAAAAAGCACCATTTTAAGCATGAAATTTAACCCCGAATCCCATTCTGACGTCTGTTTATACATTTGGGTCAAAAAAAATTTGTCACCTCCGGAGCACAAAAATCCCTGACCCCGACATCAGGAATTTCCTTGCATGGACACCTAAATGGCTCAATTTTTAAAAACTACAAAAAGCACCATTTTAAGTATGAAATTTAACCCCGAATCGCATTCTGACGTCTGTTTTTACATTTGGATGAAACAAAATTTTTCACCTCCGGAGCACAAAAATCCCTGACCCTGGCATCAGGAATTTCCTTCCCCGGACATCAAAACGGCTCAATTTTTAAAAACTACAAAAAACACCATTTTAAGCATGAAATTTAACCCCGAATCCCATTCTGACGTCTGTTTTTACATTTGGATGAAACAAAATTTTTCACCTCCGGAGCACAAAAATCCCTGACCCCGAAATCAGGAATTTCCTTCTTCGGACACCAAAATGGCTCAATTTTTAAAAACCAGAAAAAGCAACTTTTTTAAGCATGCAATTTAACCCCGAATCCCATTCTGACATCTGTTTTTACATTTGGGTGGAACAAAAATTTTCATCTGCGGAGCACAAAAATTACTGACCCCGGCATCAGGAATTTCCTTCCCCGGACATCAAAACAGCTCAATTTTTAAAAAACAGAAAAAGCACTTTTTTTAAGCATGAAATTTAACCCTGAATCCCATTCTGACGTCTGTTTTTACATTTGGGTGGAAGAAAAATTTTCATCTGCGGAGCACAAAAATCCCTGACCCTGAAATCTGGAATTTCCTTCCATGGACACCACAATGGCTCAATTTTTTAAAACTACAAAAAACACAATTTTAAGCATGAAATTTAACCCCGAATCCCATTCTGACGTCTGTTTTTACATTTGGGTGAAACAAAAATTTTCACCTCCGGAGCACAAAAATCCCTGACCCTGGTATCAGGAATTTCCTTCCCCGGACACCAAAACGGCTCAATTTTTAAAAACCAGAAAAAGCACCTTTTTTAAGCATGAAATTTAACCCCGAATCCCATTCTGACGTTTGTTTTTACATTTGGGTGGAACAAAAATTTTCATCTGTGGGGCACAGAAATCCCTGACCCCGAAATCAAAAATTTCCTTCCATGGACACCAAAATGGCTCAATTTTTAAAAACTACAAAAAACACCATTTTAAGCATGAAATTTAACCCCAAATCCCATTCTGACATCTGTTTTTACATTTGGGTGAAACAAAAATTTTCACCTCCGGAGCACAAAAATTCCTGACCCCGGCATCAGGAATTTCCTTCCCCGGACATCAAAACGGCTCAATTTTTAAAAAGCAGAAAAAGCACTTTTTTTAAGCATGAAATTTAAGCTCAAATCCCATTCTGACATCCGTTTATACATTTGGGTCAAAAAAAATTTTCACCTCCGGAGCACAAAAATCCCTGACCCTGGCATCAGCAATTTCCTTCCCCGGACATCAAAACAGCTCAATTTTTAAAAACCAGAAAAAGCACTTTTTTTAAGCATGAAATTTAACCCCGAATCCCATTCTGACGTCCGTTTATACATTTGGGTGGAACAAAAATTTTCACCTGCGGAGCACAAAAATCCCTGACACCGAAATCAGGAATTTCCTTCCATGGACACCAAAATGGCTCAATTTTTACAAAACTAGAAAAAGCACCATTTTTAAGCATGAAATTTAACTCCGAATCGCATTCTGACGTCTGTTTTTACATTTGGGTGAAACAAAATTTTCACCTCCGGAGTACAAAAATCCCTGACCCTGTCATCAGGAATTTCCTTCCCCGGACATCAAAACGGCTCAATTTTTAAAAACCAGAAAAAGCACTGTTTTTAAGCATGAAATTTAACCCCGAATCCCATTCTGAAGTCTATTTTTACATTTGGGTGGAAGAAAAATTTTCACCTCCGGAGCACAAAAATCCCTGACCCCGAAATCAGGAATTTCCTTCCATGGACACCAAAATGGCTCAATTTTTAAAAACTACAAAAAGCACCATTTTAAGCATGAAATTTAACCCCGAATCCCATTCTGACATCTGTTTTTACATTTGGGTGTAACAAAAATTTTCATCTCCGGAGCACAAAAATCCCTGACCCTGGTATCAGGAATTTCCTTCCACGGACACCAAAAAGGCTCAATTTTTAAAAACCAGAAAAAGCACCTTTTTTAAGCATGAAATTTAACCCCAAATCCCATTCTGACATCTCTTTTTACATTTGGGTGAAACAAAAATTTTCACCTCCGGAGCACAAAAATTCCTGACCCCGGCATCAGGAATTTCCTTCCCCGGACCTCAAAACGGCTCAATTTTTAAAAAGCAGAAAAAGCACTTTTTTTAAGCATGAAATTTAAACTCAAATCCCATTCTGACGTCCGTTTATACATTTGGGTCAAAAAAAATTTTCACCTCCGGAGCACAAAAATCCCTGACCCTGGCATCAGCAATTTCCTTCCCCGGACATCAAAACAGCTCAATTTTTAAAAACCTGAAAAAGCACTTTTTTTAAGCATGAAATTTAACCCCGAATCCCATTCTGACGTCCGTTTATACATTTGGGTGGAACAAAAATTTTCACCTGCGGAGCACAAAAATCCCTGACACCGAAATCAGGAATTTCCTTCCATGGACATCAAAATGGCTCAATTTTTAAAAACTACAAAAAGCACCATTTTTAAGCATGAAATTTAACTCCGAATCGCATTCTGACGTCTGTTTTTACATTTGGGTGAAACAAAATTTTCACCTCCGGAGTACAAAAATCCCTGACCCCGCAATCAGGAATTTCCTTCCATGGACACCAAAAGGGCTCAATTTTTAAAAACTACAAAAAGCACCATTTTAAGCATGAAATTTAACCCCGAATCCCATTCTGACGTGTTTTTACATTTGGGTGTAACAAAAATTTTCACCTCCGGAGCACAAAAATCCCTGACCCTGGTATCAGGAATTTCCTTCCACGGACACCAAAAAGACTCAATTTTTAAAAACAAGAAAAAGCACTTTTTTTAAGCATGAATTTAACCCCGAAATCCCATTCTGACATCTGTTGTTTTACATTTGGGTGTAACAAAAATTTTCATCTCCGGAGGCACAAAAATCCCTGACCCTGGTATCGGAATTTCCTTCCAAACGGACCACCAAAAAGGCTCAATTTTTAAAAACCAGAAAAAGCACTTTTTTTTAAGCATGAAATTTAACCCTGAATCCCATTCAGACATCTGTTTTTACATTTGGGTGGAAGAAAAATTTTCATCTGCGGAGCACAAAAATTCCTGACCCCGGCATCAGGAATTTCCTTCCCCGGACATCAAAACAGCTCAATTTTTAAAAACCAGAAAAAGCACCTTTTTTAAGCATGAAATTTAACCCCGAATCCCATTCTGACGTCCTTTTATACATTTGGGTGAAAAAAAAATTTTCACCTCCGGAGCACAAAAATCCCTGACCCCGGCATCAGGAATTTCCTTCCCTGGACACCAAAATGTCTCAATTTTTAAAAACTAGAAAATTTACGTTTTTTAAGCATGAAATTTTACCCCGAATCCCATTCTGACGTCCGTTTATACATTTGGGTGAAAAAATTTTTTCACCTCCGGAGCACAAAATCCCCTGACAACCGAAATCAGGAATTCTCCTTTCCATGGGACACCAATGGCTCCATTTTTAAAAACTACAAAGCACATTTTTTAAAGCATGAAATTTTGTAACGTCCAGAATCGCATTCTGACGTCTGTTTTTTAAATTTGGGTGAAACAAATTTTCACCTCACCTGAGTACAAAAATCCCTGACCCCTGGGCATCAGGATTTCCTTCCCCGACACCAAAACGGCTCACTTTTTAAAAACTAAAAATGGACCATTTTTAAGCTTGAAATTTAACCCCGAATCCCAGTCTGACGTCGGTTTTTATATTTGGGTGAAACAAAAATTTTCACCTCCAGAGCACAAAAATCCCTGACCCCGGCATCAGGAATTTCCTTCCCTGGACACCAAAATGTCTCAATTTTTTAAAAACTAGAAAAAGCACATTTTTTAAGCATGAAATTTAACCCCGAATCCCATTCTGAACATCTGTTTTTACATTTGGTGTACAAAAATTTTCATCTCCGGAGCCCGCAAAAATCCCTGGACCACTGGTATCAGGAATTTCCTTCCACGGACACCAAAAAGGCTCAATTTTTAAAAACCAGAAAAAGCACCTTTTTTAAGCATGAAATTTAACCCCGAATCCCATTCTGACGTCTGTTTTTACATTTGGGTGGGACAAAAATTTTCATCTGCGGAGCACACAAATTCCTGACCCCGGCATCAGGAATTTCCTTCCCCGGACATCAAAACGGCTCAATTTTTAAAAAGCAGAAAAAGCACCATTTTTAAGCATGAAATTTAACCCCGAATCCCATTCTGACGTCTGTTTATACATTTGGGTCAAAAAAAATTTGTCACCTCCGGAGCACAAAAATCCCTGACCCCGACATCAGGAATTTCCTTGCATGGACACCTAAATGGCTCAATTTTTAAAAACTACAAAAAGCACCATTTTAAGTATGAAATTTAACCCCGAATCGCATTCTGACGTCTGTTTTTACATTTGGATGAAACAAAATTTTTCACCTCCGGAGCACAAAAATCCCTGACCCTGGCATCAGGAATTTCCTTCCCCGGACATCAAAACGGCTCAATTTTTAAAAACTACAAAAAACACCATTTTAAGCATGAAATTTAACCCCGAATCCCATTCTGACGTCTGTTTTTACATTTGGATGAAACAAAATTTTTCACCTCCGGAGCACAAAAATCCCTGACCCCGAAATCAGGAATTTCCTTCTTCGGACACCAAAATGGCTCAATTTTTAAAAACCAGAAAAAGCAACTTTTTTAAGCATGCAATTTAACCCCGAATCCCATTCTGACATCTGTTTTTACATTTGGGTGGAACAAAAATTTTCATCTGCGGAGCACAAAAATTACTGACCCCGGCATCAGGAATTTCCTTCCCCGGACATCACAACAGCTCAATTTTTAAAAAACAGAAAAAGCACTTTTTT
>NW_024099709.1:0-2547 GCF_016545835.1 Crotalus tigris
AACTGCTGATGCCGGGGTCAGGGATTTTTGTGCTCCGTAGGTGAAAATTTTTTTTTGACCCAATGTGAAAAAACGGCATCAGAATTGGATTCAGGGTTAAATTTCATGCTTAAAAATGGTGCTTTATGTAGTTTTTAAAAATTGAGCCGTTTTGGTGTCCCGGGAAGGAAATTCCTGATGTCGGGGTCAGGGATTTTTGTGCTCCGGAGGTGAAATTTTTTTTGACCCAAATGTTAAAATGGACATCAGAATTGGATTCGGAATTAAATTTCATGCTTAAATATGGTGCTTTATCTAGTTTTTAAAAATTGAGCCGTTTTGGTGTCCCGGGAAAAAAATTCCCGATGCCGGGGTCAGGGATTTTTGTGCTCCGGAGGTGAAAAAAATTTCTTCACTCAAATATTAAAATGGACATCAGAATTGGATTCGGGGTTAAATTTCATACTTAAAAATGGTGCTTTATGTAGTTTTTAAAAATTGAGCCGTTTTGGTGTCCGGGAAAGGAAATTCCTGATGCCGGGGTCAGGGATTTTTGTGCTCCGGAAGTGAAAAAAATTTCTTCACTCAACTTTAAACATGGCATCAGCATTGGATTCCGGGGTTAAATTTCATACTTAATTATGGTGCTTTTATGTGTTTTTAAAAATGGAGGCCGTTTTGGTGTCCGGGGAAAGGACTTCCTATGCCGGGTTCAGGGATTTTGTGCTCCGGATGTGAAATTTCTTTTTTATCCAAATGTAAACGGACATCAAATTTGGATTCGGGGTTACTTTCATGCTTAAAGATGGCTGCTTTTTTTACTTTTAAAAATTGGAGCATTTGGTGTCCCGGGGAAGGAAATTCCTGCTGCTGGGGTCACGGATTTTTGTGCTCCGGAGCTGAAAATTTTTTTTTTTGACCCAAATGTAAAAACGGACGTCAGAATTGGATTCGAGGTTAAATTTCATGCTTAAAAATGGTGCTTTTTGTACTTTTTAAAAATTGAGCCATTTGGTGTCCGGGAAAGGAAAATCCTGATGCCGGGGTCAGGGATTTTTGTGCTCCAGAGCTGAAAATTTTTTTTGACCCAAATGTAAAAACGGACATCAGAATTGGATTGGGGGTTAAATTTCATGCTTAAAAATGGTGCTTTTTGTACTTTTTAAAAATTGAGCCATTTTGTTGTCCGGAAAGGAAATTCCTGATGCCGGGCTCAAAGATTTTTGTCCTCCGGAGGTGAAATTTTTTTTTGACCCAAATGTAAAAACGGACGTCAGAATTGGATTCGAGGTTAAATTTCATGCTTAAAAATGGTGCTTTTTGTACTTTATAAAAATTGAGCCATTTTGGTGTCTGGGAAAGGAAAATCCTGATGCCGGGGTCAGGGATTTTTGTGCTCCGGAGGTGAAAGTTTTTTTTTGACCCAAATGTATAAATAGACATCAGAATTGGATTGGGGGTTAAATTTCATGCTTAAAAATGGTGCTTTTTGTACTTTTTAAAAATTGAGCCATTTTGTTGTCCGGAAAGGAAATTCCTGATGCCAGGCTCAAAGATTTTTGTGCTGCAGAGGTGAAATTTTTTTTGACCCAAATGTAAAAACGGACATGAGAATTGGATTCGGGGTTAAATTTCATGCTTAAAAATGGTGCTTTTTGTACTTTTTAAAAATTGAGCCATTTTTGTGTCCGGGAAAGGAAAATCCTGATGCCGGGGTCAGGGATTTTTGTGCTCCGGAGGTGAAATTTTTTTTGACCGCAAATGTAAAACGGAACATCAGAATTGGTTCAGGGTTAAATTTCATGCTTAAAAATGGTGCTTTATGTAGTTTTTTAAAAATTGAGCCATGTTGGTGTCCGGGGAAGGAAATTCCTGATGTCGGGGTCAGGGATTTTTGTGCTCCGGAGGCGAAATTTTTTTGACGCAAATGTTAAAATGGACATCAGAATTGGATTCGGGGTTAAATTTCATGCTTAAATATGGTGCTTTATCTAGTTTTTAAAAATTGAGCCGTTTTGGTGTCCCGGGAAAAAAATTCCCGATGCCGGGGTCAGGGATTTTTGTGCTCCGGAGGTGAAAAAAATTTATTCACTCAAATATTAAAATGGACATCAGAATTGGATTCGGGGTTAAATTTCATACTTAAAAATGGTGCTTTATGTAGTTTTTAAAAATTGAGCCGTTTTGGTGTCCGGGAAAGGAAATTCCTGATGCCGGGGTCAGGGATTTTTGTGCTCCGGAAGTGAAAAAAATTTCTTCACTCAAATGTAAAAATGGACATCAGCATTGGATTCGGGGTTAAATTTCATACTTAAAAATGGTGCTTTATGTAGTTTTTAAAAATTGAGCCGTTTTGGTGTCCGGGGAAGGAAATTCCTGATGCCGGGTTCAGGGATTTTTGTGCTCCGGATGTGAAATTTCTTTTTTTATCCAAATGTAAAAACGGACATCAGAATTGGATTCGGGGTTAAATTTCATGCTTAAAGATGCTGCTTTTTGTACTTTTTAAAAATTGAGCCATTTTGGTGTCCGGGGAAGGAAATTCCTGATGCCGGGGTCAGGGATTTT
>NW_024099710.1:0-4243 GCF_016545835.1 Crotalus tigris
AGGATATTACTGATGCCGAGGTCATAGATTTTTGTGCTCCGGAGATGAAAAATTTTTTTGGACTGAAATGTAAAAACGGACCTCAGAATGGGATTCGGGGTTAAATTTCATGCTTAAAAATGGTGCTTCTTCTAGTTTTGAAAAATTGAGCCATTTTGGTATCCAGGGAAGGACATTCCTGATGCCAGGGTCATGGATTTTTGTGATCCGGAGATGAAAAATTTTTTTTGACTGACATTTAAAAAAGGACCTCAGAATAGGATTCGGGGTTAAATTTCATGCTGAAAAATGGTGCTTTATCTAGTTTTCAAAAATTGAGCCGTTTTAGTATCCGGGGAAGGAAATTCCTAATCCCGGGGTCACTGATTTTTCTGCTCCAGAGATGAAATTTTTTTTTTGACCCAAATGTAAAAACGGACCTCAGAATGGGATTCGGGGTTAAATTTCATTCTTAAAAATGGTGCTTTTTCTATTTTTCAAAAATTGAGCCGTTTTGTTATCCAGGGAAAAAAATTCCTGATGCCGGGGTCACGGATTTTTCTGCTCCAAAGATGAAAATTTTTTTTTGACCCAAATGTAAAAACGGACCTCAGAATGGGATTCGGGGTTAAATTTCATGCTTAAAATGGTGCTTTTTCTAGTTTTCACAAATTGAGCTGTTTTGGTATCCAGGGAAGGAAATTCCTGATGCCGGGGTTATAGATTTTTGTGCTCCAAAGATGAAAATTTTTTTTTTGACTGAAATGTAAAAACGGACCTCAGAATCTGATTCGGGGTTAAATTTCATGCTTAAAAATGGTGCTTCTTCTAGTTTTCAAAAATTGAGCCATTTTGGTATCCAGGGAAGGACATTCCTGATGCCAGGGTCATGGATTTTTGTGCTCCGGAGATGAAAAAATTTTTTTGACTGAAATGTAAAAACGGACCTCAGAATGGGATTCGGGGTTAAATTTCATGCTTAAAAATGGTGCTTTTTCTAGTTTTCAAAAATTGAGCCATTTTGGTAATCAGGGAAGGACATTCCTTATGCGGGGGTCACGGATTTTTGTGCTCTTTGATGAAAATTTTTTTTTTGACCCAAATGTAAAATCGGACCTCAGAATGGGATTCGGGGTTAAATTTCATGCTTAAATATGGTGCTTTTTCTAGTTTTCAAAAATTATGCCATTTTGGTATCCAGGGAAGTACATTCCTGATGCCGGGGTCACGGATTTTTGTGCTCCGGAGATGAAAAATTTTTTTTGACCCAAATGTAAAAACGGTCCTCAGAATGGGATTCTGAGTTAAATTTCATGCTTAAAAATGGTGCTTCTTCTCGTTTTCAAAAATTGAGCCGTTTTAGTGTCCGGGGAAGGATATTACTGATGCCGAGGTCATAGATTTTTGTGCTCCAGAGGTGAAAAATTTTTTGAACCAAATGTAAAAACGGACCTCAGAATGGGATTCTGAGTTAAATTTCATGCTTAAAAATGGTGCTTCTTCTCGTTTTCAAAAATTGAGCCGTTTTAGTGTCCGGGGAAGGATATTCCTGATGCCGAGGTCATAGATTTTTGTGCTCCAGAGATGAAATTTTTTTTTGACCCAAATGGAAAAACGGACCTCAGAAGGGGATTCAATGTTAAATTTCATGCTTAAAAATGGTGCTTCTTCTCGTTTTCAAAAATTGAGCCGTTTTAGTGTCCGGGGAAGGATATTACTGATGCCGAGGTCATAGATTTTTCTGCTCCAGAGGTGAAAATTTTTTTGAACCAAATGTAAAAACGGACCTCAGAATGGGATTCTGAGTTAAATTTCATGCTTAAAAATGGTGCTTCTTCTCGTTTTCAAAAATTGAGCCGTTTTAGTGTCCGGGGAAGGATATTACTGATGCCGAGGTCATGGATTTTTGTGCTCCGGAGATGAAAAATTTTTTTTGACTGAAGTGTAAAAACGGACCTCAGCATGGGATTTGGAGTAAAATTTCATGCTTAAAAATGGTGCTTTTTCTAATTTTCAAAAATTGAGCCATTTTGGTATACAGGGAAGGACATTCCTGATGCCGGGGTCATGGATTTTTGTGCTCCGGAGATGAAAATTTTTTTTTCACCCAAATGTAAAAACGGACGTCAGAATGGGATTCGGGGTTAAATTTCATGCTTAAATATGGTGCTTCTACTAGTTTTCAAAAATTGAGACGTTTTAGTGTCCGGGGAAGGATAATCCTGATGCTGAGGTCGTAGATATTTGTGCTCCTGAGATGAAAAATTTTTTTGGACCCAAATGTAAAAACGGACCTCAGAATGGGATTCCGGGTTAAATTTCATGCTGAAAAATGGTGCTTCTTCTAGTTTTCAAAAATTGGGACGTTTTAGTGTCCTGGGAAGGAAATCCCTGATGCCAGGGTCATAGATTTTTGTGCTCCGGAGATGAAAATCTTTTTTGACCTAAATGTAAAAACAAAACTCAGAATGGGATTCGGGGTTAAATTTCATGCTTAAAAATGGTGCTTCTTCTCGTTTTCAAAAATACAGCTGTTTTAGTGTCCGGGGAAGGAAATCTCTGATGCCGGGGTCATAGATTTTTGTGCTCCGGAGATGAAAATCTTTTTTGACCCAAATGTAAAAACGGACCTCAGAATGGGATTCGGGGTTAAATTTCATGCTTAAAAATGGTGCTTCTTCTAGTTTTCAAAAATTGAGCCGTTTTAGAGTGTGGGGAAGGAAATTCGTGATGCCGGAATCCAGGATTTTTGTGCTCCGGACATGAAAATTTTTTTTTGACCCAAATGTAAAAACGGACCTCAGAATGGGATTCGGGGTTAAATTTCATTCTTAAAAATGGTGCTTTTTCTATTTTTCAAAAATTGAGCCGTTTTGTTATCCAAGGAAAAAAATTCCTGATGCCGGGGTCACGGATTTTTCTGCTCCAAAGGTGAAAATTTTTTTTTGACCCAAATGTAAAAACGGACCTCAGAATGGGATTCGTGGTTAAATTTCATGCTCAAAAATGGTGCTTTTCTAGTTTTCAAAAATTGAGCCGTTTTAGTGTCCGGGGAAGGATATTACTGATGCCGAGGTCATAGATTTTTGTGCTCCGGAGATGAAAAATTTTTTTGGACTGAAATGTAAACGACCTCAGAATAGGGATTCGGGGTTAAATTTCTGCTTAAAATGGGTGACTTCTTCTCGTTTTCAAAAATACAGCTGTTTTAGTGTCCGGGAAGGAAATCTCTGGATGCCTGGGGTCATAGATTTTTTGCATGCTCTGGGAGATGAAAATCTTTTTTGACCCTAAGATTTAAGAAACGGACCTCGGGGAATGGGAGTTTCGGGTTAAATTTCATGTTTAAAAATGGTGCTTTTTCTAGTTTTCAAAAATTGAGCCGTTTTAGTGTCCGGGGAAGGAAATCTCTGATGCCGGGGTCATAGATTTTTGTGCTCCGGAGATGAAAATCTTTTTTGACCCAAATGTAAAAATGGACCTCAGAATGGGATTCGGTGTTAAATTTCATTCTTAAAATGGTGCTTTTTCTATTTTTCAAAAACTGAGCCGTTTTGTTATCCAGGGAAAAAAATTCCTGATGCCGGGGTCACGGATTTTTGTGCTCCGGAGATGAAAATTTTTTTTTCACCCAAATGTAAAAACGGACATCAGAATTGGATTCGGGGTTAAATTTCATGCTTAAATATGGTGCTTCTACTAGTTTTCAAAAATTGAGACGTTTTAGTGTCCGGGGAAGGATAATCCTGATGCCGAGCTCGTAGATATTTGTGCTCCTGAGATGAAAAATTTTTTTGGACTGAAATGTAAAAACGGACCTCAGAATGGGATTCGGGGTTAAATTTCATGCTTAAAAATGGTGCTTCTTCTAGTTTTGAAAAAATTGAGCCATTTTGGTATCCAGGGAAGGACATTCCTGATGCCAGGGTCATGGATTTTTGTGATCCGGAGATGAAAAATTTTTTTTGACTGACATTTAAAAAAGGACCTCAGAATAGGATTCGGGGTTAAATTTCATGCTGAAAAATGGTGCTTTATCTAGTTTTCAAAAATTGAGCCGTTTTAGTATCCGGGGAAGGAAATTCCTAATCCCGGGGTCACTGATTTTTCTGCTCCAGAGATGAAAATTTTTTTTTGACCCAAATGTAAAAACGGACCTCAGAATGGGATTCGGGGTTAAATTTCATTCTTAAAAATGGTGCTTTTTCTATTTTTCAAAAATTGAGCCATTTTGGTATCCAGGGAAGGACATTCCTGATGCCGG
>NW_024099711.1:0-1869 GCF_016545835.1 Crotalus tigris
TTACATTTGGGTGGAACAAAAATTTTCATCTGCGGAGCACAAAAATTCCTGACCCCTGCATCAGGAATTTCCTTCCCCGGACATCAAAACGGCTCAATTTTTAAAAAGCAGAAAAAGCACCTTTTTTAAGCATGAAATTTAAACTCAAATCCCATTCTGACGTCCGTTTATACATTTGGGACAAAAAAAAATTTCACCTCCGGAGCACACAAATCCCTGACCCTGGCATCAGCATTTCCTTCCCCGGTCATCAAAAAACAGCTCAATTTTTTTTAAAAACCATTAAAAAGTCACTTTTTTAAGCATGAAATTTAACCCCGAATCCCATTCTGACGTCCGTTTATACTTTTGGGTGAAAAAAAAATTCTCACCTCCTGAGCACAAAAATCCCTGACCCCGGCATCAGGAATTTCCTTCCCTGGACACCAAAATGTCTCAATTTTTTAAAAACTAGAAAAAGCACGTTTTTTAAGCATGAAATTTAACCCCGAATCCCATTCTGACGTCCGTTTATACATTTGGGTGAAAAACATTTTTCACCTCCGGAGCACAAAAATCCCTGACCCCGGCATCAGGAATTTCCTTCCCTGGACACCAAAACGGCTCGATTTTTAAAAACTAAAAATGGACCATTTTTAAGCTTGAAATTTAACCCCGAATCCAATTCTTGACGTCCATTTTTACATTTGGGTCAAAAAAAAAATTTTTTTTCCAAACCCCTGGAGAGCTCAAAAATCCCTGACCCCGGGCATCAAGGAATTCATTCCCCAGAACACAAAAATGGCTCAATTTTTAAACTACAAAAAGTACCATTTTTAAGCATGAAATTTAACCCCAAATCCCATTCTGACGTCCATTTTTACATTTGGGTCAAAAAAAAATTTTCACCTCTGGAGCTCAAAAATCCCTTACCCCGGCATCAGGAATTTCCTTCCCCAGACACCAAAGGGCTCAATTTTTAAAAACTACAAAAAGAACCATTTTTAAGCATGAAATTTAACCCCGAATCCCATTCCGACGTCCGTTTTTATATTTGGGTCAAAAAAATTTTTTCCCCTCCGGAGCACAAAAATCCCTGACCCCTGCGTCAGGAATTTCCTTCCCCAGACACCAAAATGGCTCAATTTATTAAAACTACAAAAAGTACCATTTTTAAGCATGAAATTTAAACCCGAATCCCATTCTGACATCCATTTTTACACTTGGGTCAAAAAAAAATTTTCACCTCTGGAGCTCAAAAATCCCTGACCCCAGCATCAGGAATTTCCTTCCCCAGACACCAAAAGGGCTTGATTTTTAAAAACTACAAAAAGTACCATTTTTAAGCATGAAATTTAACCCCAAATCCCATTCTGACATCCATTTTTACATTTTGGTCAAAAAAAAATTTTCACCTGGAGCTCAAAAATCCCTAATCCCGGCATCAGGAATCCTTCCCAGACACCAAAATGGATCAATTTTTTTTTAAAAACTACATAAAGTACCATTTTTAAGCATGAAATTTAACCCCAAATCCCATTCTGACGTCCGTTTTTACATTTGGGTCAAAAAAAAACTTTCACCTCCGGAGCTCAAAAATCCCTGACCCCGGCATCAGGAATTTCCTTCCCCAGACACCAAAAGGGCTCGATTTTTAAAGACTACAAAAGCACCATTTTCAGCATGAAATTTAACCCCGAATCCAATTCTGACGTCCATTTTTACATTTGGGTCAAAAAAAAATTTTCACCCCCGGAGCTCAAAAATCCCTGACCCCGGCATCAGGAATTTCCTTCCCCAGACACCAAAATGGCTCAATTTTTAAAACTACAAAAAGTACCATTTTTAAGTATGAAATTTAACCCCGAATCCCATTCTGACGTCCATTTT
>NW_024099712.1:0-3008 GCF_016545835.1 Crotalus tigris
CCGGGGTCACAGATTTTTATGCTCTGGAGATGAAAATTTTTTTTTGACCCAAATGTAAAAACGGACCTCAGAATGGGATTCGGGGTTAAATTTCATGCTTTAAAATGCTGCTTTTTGTAGTTTTCAAAAATTGAGCCGTTTTGGTGTCAGGGGAAGGAAATTCCTGATGCCGGGGTCACAGATTTTTGTGCTCTGGAGGTGAAAATTTTTTTTTGACCCGAATGTAAAAATGGACCTCAGAATTGGATTTGGGGTTAAATTTCATGCTTAAAAACGGTGCTTCTTCTAATTTTCAAAAATTGAGCCGTTTTGGTTTCAGGGGAAGGAAATTCCTAATGCCGGGGTAAGAGATTTTTGTGCTCGGGAGATGAAAAATTTTTTTTGACCCGAATGTAAAAACGGACCTCAGAATGTGATTCGGGGTTAAATTTCATGCTTAAAAATGGTGCTTCATCTAGTTTTCAAAAATTGAGCCGTTTTGGTGTCATGGGAAGGAAATTCCTGATGCCGGATTCACAGATTTTTGTGCTCTGGAGATGAAAAATTTTTTTTGATCCGAATGTAAAAATGGACCTCAGAATGGGATTCGGGGTTAAATTTCATGCTTAAAAATTGTGCTTTTTCTAGTTTTCAAAAATTGAGCCGTTTTGGTTTCAGGGGAAGGAAATTCCTGATGCCGGGGTCACAGATATTTGTGCTCTGGAAATGAAAAAATTTTTTTGATCCAATTGTAAAAATGGACCTCAGAATGGGATTCGGGGTTAAATTTCATGCTTAAAAATGGTGCTTTTTCTAGTTTTCAAAAATGAGCCGTTTGGTTTCAGGGGAAGGAAGTCCTGATGCGGGGCACAGATTTTTATGTCTGGAGAGAAAAATTTTTTGACCCAAAGTAAAAACGGACCTCAGAATGGATTCGGTTAAATTTCATGCTTAAAAATGGTGCTTTTTCTAGTTTTCAAAAATTGAGCCGTTTTGGTTTCAGGGGAAGGAAATTCCTGATGCCAGATTCACAGATTTTGTGCTCTGGAGATGAAAAAAATTTTTTGACCCGAATGTAAAAACGGAACTCAGAATGGGATTCGGGGTTAAATTTCATGCTTAAAAATGGTGCTGTTTCTAGTTTTCAAAAATTGAGCTGTTTTGGTTTCAGGGGAAGGAAATTCCTGATGCCAGATTCACAGATTTTTGTGCTCTGGAGATGAGAAAAATTTTTTAACCGAATGTTAAAACGGAACTCAGAAGTGGGATTTGGGGTTAAATTTTCTGCTTAAAAAACGGTTTTGCTTCTTCTAATTTTCCAAAAATTGAGGAGCCGTTTTTGTTTTCACAGGGGAAGGAAATTCCTGAGCCGGGGTCACAGAGATTTTTGTGCTCTGGAGATGAAAAATTTTTTTTGACCCGAATGTAAAAATGACTCAGAAGGGATTCGGGTTAATTTCATGCTTAACAGGTGCTTCTTCTAGTTTTCAACAATTGAGCCGTTTTGGTGTCAGGGGAAGGAAACTCCTGATGCCGGGGTCACAGATTTTTGTGCTCCGGAGATGAAAAAATTGTTTTGACCCGAATGTAAAAACGGACCTCAGAAAGGGATTCGGGGTTAAATTTCATGCTTAAAAATGGTGCTTCTTCTAGTTTTCAAAAATTGAGCAGTTTTGGTGTCAGGGGAAGGAAATTCCTGATGCCGGATTCACAGATTTTTGTGCTCTGGAGATGAAAAAAAATTTTTGACCCGAATGTAAAAACGGACCTAAGAATGGGATTCGGGGTTAAATTTCATGCTTAAAAATGGTGCTTTTTCTAGTTTTCAAAAATTGAGCTGTTTTGGTTTCAGGGGAAGGAAATTCCTGATGCCGGGGTCACAGATTTTTGTGCTCTGGAGATGAAAAAAATTTTTTGACCCTAATGTAAAAATGGACCTCAGAATGGGATTCGGGGTTAAATTTCATGCTTAAAAATGGTGCTTTTTCTAGTTTTCAAAAATTGAGCAGTTTTGGTGTCAGGGGAAGGAAATTCCTGATGCCGGGGTCACAGATTTTTGTGCTCCGGAGATGAAAAAATTGTTTTGACCCGAATGTAAAAAGGGACCTCAGAAAGGGATTCGGGGTTAAATTTCATGCTTAAAAACGGTGCTTCTTCTAGTTTTCAAAAATTGAGCCGTTTTGGTGTCAGGGGAAGGAAACTCCTGATGCCGGGGTCACAGATTTTTGTGCTCCGGAGATGAAAAAATTGTTTTGACCCGAATGTAAAAACGGACCTCTAGAAAGGGATTCGGGGATTAAATTTCATGCTTAAAAATGGTGCTTCTTCTAGTTTTCAAAAATTGAGCCGTTTTGGTGTCAGGGGAAGGAAATTCCTGATGCCGGATTCACAGATGTTTGTGCTCTGGAGATGAAAAAAATTTTTTGACCCGAATGTAAAAATGGACCTCAGAATGGGATTCGGGGTTAAATTTCATGCTTAAAAATGGTGCTTTTTCTAATTTTCAAAAATTGAGCCGTTTTGGTTTCAGGGGAAGGAAATTCCTGAGGACGAGGTCACAGATTTTTGTGCTCTGGAGATAAAAAAAATTTTTTGACCCAAATGTAAAAACGGACCTCAGAATGGGATTCGGGGTTAAATTTCATGCTTAAAAATGGTGCTTTTTCTAGTTTTCAAAAATTGAGCCGTTTTGGTTTCAGGGGAAGGAAATTCCTGATGCCGGGGTCACAGATTTTTGTGCTCTGGAGATGAAAAAATTTTTTTGACCCAATTGTAAAAATGGACCTCAGAAGTGGATTTGGGGTTAAATTTCATGCTTAAAAACGGTGCTTCTTCTAATTTTCAAAAATTGAGCCGTTTTGGTGTCAGGGGAAGGAAATTCCTGATGCCGGGGTCACAGATTTTTGTGCTCTGGAGATGAAAATTTTTTTGACCCGAATGTAAAAATGAACCTCAGAATGGGATTCGGGGTTAAATTTCATGCTTAAAATTGGTGCTTTTTCTAGTTTTCAAAAATTGAGCCATTTTGG
>NW_024099713.1:0-8343 GCF_016545835.1 Crotalus tigris
TAATAGGGCGACGGGAGGCCCTTTTGCCATTTTCAAAGGTTTATTTCTTTCGGTGGCTGCTATACCCGGCTTGGCCACGGGAGGGCACTGGTTTCCCTCCCTTAGCGATAGCGGCATTGAGGCCGTGGAAAAGGCCTACGGTGGCCTCGATGGTAAATGCTATGGGACGGGTATTGCGGCCGCCAAGGGAAATAAGCCTTTTGAATGGGGTTTTCAAGGCGTACCTCGTTGATCGGACGTGGAGTCCGCCCTGCCCAGAAGGTCCCCGAAAAAAAGGAAGTGGAAGGACGATTAAGAAGCACGGACCGGAAGTCGGCCATATTGGGAAGGTCGCAATTTAAAGACCCTGGAGGACGGCGAATTTGCGCGGACAGGAAGTCGGACATACTGAGGAGGTCTACCCGAAAGGAAGTAGGGGGAAAGATTAAGAACGAAGGGACGGAAGTCGGACATGATGGAAAGGTCCTTTTACCGCAGCACCTGGGGGACGGCCGATACCGACGGGCAGGAAGCCCGCCGTCCAGAGAGGGCCTCTCGCAGATTACTCGTGAAGACCCAGCCGGCCGACATGCGCAGAAGGCCGAGGGAAGCGGCCCGTCCCTTTCGGAGGAGCATAGAGTGGCGACCCTTTGGCTGACGCTCTGCGCTTTGGGGCTTAGATTCTCGGTGTCCCGATCCTGGGCAAGTGGCCTACGACGGCTTCCCTGGTAATGCTATGGGACGGGAAACACTGCCCTCCTGTGATCAAAAACGGGTACTGCTGCCGCCCAAAGAAATAAATACTTTTGAATAGCATTTGAAGCTTATTCTTCTCTATTTTTATTCTTAACGCCTTATTATTAATATTAACGTGGCGACGGGGGGCCCGGTCGGTGCGACACGGGCGCAGAAGAAATCCTGGTTCCAATCTTAAACCGAGTTAAGGCCTATCGTGGCTTATTCATATTAATAAGTGTTAATAATCAAGAATAATCATCTTAAAGAGGTTTATTTATTTTTCTGGCTGCAGTATCTGATTTGACCAGTTTTCCGTCCCTTAGCAGGGCTGGCTCAGGAATTCTGCGAGTTGAAGTCCACCAGTCATCAAAGAGCCAAGGTTGCCTACCCCTGCCTTAGGTATAGGATGGAGGCCATTAAAAAGGCCGAGGATGGACTCCAAGCCAAAGCTATGGGACAGAAAACTGTGCCCTCCCGGGGTCAAAAATGGGTATTGCGGCCACCCAAAAAAATAAACCTTTTTAATGGCATTTTAAAATGACCATATTCTCTACCTTTATTAACGGTATTAACACCTTATTAATAGACGAAAGTCTACAAAGTTAAATGGACGGCGAACAAATTAATAAATGCCATTAGTTGCAACTTCTCACGTCTCATCCCTTTTACCCATCCTTTAAATGAGAAACCTATAAGGGAACGATAGGTTATATACTTTTTCAAAATAAACTACATTTACTTTTATATTGATCGTTTCGTAATAAAAATACACAATATTTCAAATAGATATTTGATATTGCGCTTATATGAATACATAGGTATCTCTAAGAAATATAGTTTAGAAACACCAAACCTAAATACAAACCTACATACGTACGATCTCCTTAAAGAAAAAGAAGGGCAGGACAAACAAAACTATGCTTGAATAAAAACATCTGGGTTTGCTTGAAGGGTGCACTTTTAGGAGCAACCTCTTAAGGTGTAACACAGGGAAGTGCGATACTGTGGATCATGGAGAAAGCTAGGGAGTTCCAGAAAAACATCTACTTCTGCTTCATTGACTACGCTAAAGCCTTTCATTGTGTGGATCACAACAAATTGTGGCACGTTCTTAAAGAGATGGGAATACCAGACCATCTTATTTGTCTCTTGAGAAACCTATATGCGTGTCAAGAAGCAACAGTGAGAACTGGACACGGAACCACTGATTGGTTCAAAATTGGAAAAGGAGTCCGGCAAAGTGTATACTGTCGCCCTGCCTATTTAACTTATATGCAGAGCACATCATGAGAAAGGCAGGGCTAGATGAAACAAAAGTTGGAATTAAGATTGCCGGGAGAAATATCAACAACCTAAGCTATGCAGATGATACCACTCTAAGGGCAGAAAGTGAAGAGGAACTAAGGAGCCTCTTGATGCGGGTGAAGAAGGAGAGTGCAAAAGTTGGCTTGAAACTCAACATTAAGAAAACCAAAATCATGGCATCCTGGCCCCACTCACTCTGGCAAATAGTGGGGAAGAAATGGAGGTTGGTGGTGACAGATTTTATTTTCTATGGCTCAGATCACTCAGTATGGGGGACTGCAGCCAAAGAATTAAAAGGACACTTGCTTGCGGAAGGAAAGCTATGGGCAAATCTAGACAAGGTACTAAAAGCAGAGACATCACCCTGCCAACAAAAGTGCGTATAGTCCAGGCCATGGTTTGCCCAGTTGCAATGTATGGCTGTGAAAGTTGGACCATAAGGAAGGCTGAGCGCCAAAGAATGGAGGCCTTTGAACTATGGTGCTGGAGACGACTCCTGCGAGTCCCTTGGACTGCAAGGCGTTCAAACCGGTCAGTCCTAGAAGAGATCAACCCCGACTGCTCTTTAGAAGGCCAGATCCTGAAGTTGAAACTCAAATACTTTGGACATCTAATGAGAAGGAAGGACTCACTGGAGAAGCGCCTAATGCTGGGAAAGATTGAGGGCAATAGAAGAAGGGGACGACAGAGAATGAGGTGGTTGGATGGGGTCACTGAAGCAGTAGGTGTGAACTTAAATGGACTCCAGAAGATGGTAGAGGACAGGAAGACCTGGAGGAACGTTGTCCATGGGGTCGCGATGGGTCGGACACGACTTCGCAATTAACAACAACCACAAAAGAAATAAACCTTTTTAACGGCATTTTAAAATGACGGTATTCTCTATCTTTATTAACGGTATTAACACCTTATTAATAGGGCCCATTGGAGGAAAATTCCACTTAGGGTTTCCTGCTTCAGCAGGCGGCTGGACTAGAAGACCTCCGAGGTCCCTTCCAGCTGTATTCTGACAGAATTTTCCTCCAATGGGATTTTCCCATGTATTTCACTAGGAAACATACATAGGGCAGCCTAGAAAGGTCCGTGCACTCCTAACCATACCCAAGCACTCCGAGTTTGTTGGCGATGTCCATTTTCCTCTAGGTGTTCATGGAGACGTAACCCTAACCCTAACTGGAATTTTCTCCAATGGGATTTTCCCTGTATTTTACCAGGAAACATAGATAGGGCAGCCTAGAAAAGTCAGTACCCTCCTAACCATACCCAAGCAATCCGAGTTTGTTGGCGATGTTCATTTTGCTCTACGAGTTCATGGTAACCTATCCCTAACCCTAAGTGGAATTTTCCTCCAATGGGATTTTCCCATGTATTTTACCAGGAACATAGATAGGGCAGGCTAGAAAAGTCAGTGCCCTCCTAACCATACCCAAGCATATCACGTTTTTGGCGATGCCATTTTGCTATAGGAGGTTCATGGAGGACGTAACCATGAACACTAAATGGAATTCCTCCAATGGGATTTTCCCAGTATTTTAACAGGAAAACATAGATAGAGGCAAGCCTAGAAAAGTCAGTGCCTTAAACCATACCCACGACTCAGAGTTGTTGGCGATGTCCATTTTGCTCTAGGAGTTCATGGATGGATGTAACTCCTAACCTAACTGGAATTTCTCTGCAATGGGATTTTCCCATGTATTTTACCAGGAAAACATACATTAACGCAGCCTAGAAAGGGCAATGCTCCTCCTACCACATACCCAAGCACTCCTAGTTTGTGGCGATGTCTATTTTGCTACTAGGAGTCATGGTGATTGTAACCCTAACCCTCAGTGGAATTTTCCTCCAATTGGATTTTCCCATGGTTTTTACCAGGAAACATACATAGGGCAGCCTAGAAAAGTCAGTGCCGTCCTAACCATACCCAAGCACTCCGAGTTTGTTGGCAATGTCCATTTTGCTCAAGGAGTTCATGGTGACGTAACCTAACCCTAAGTGGAATTTTTCTCCAATGGGATTTTCCCATGTATTTTACCAGGAAACATACAAAGGGCATCCTATAAAAGTCAGTGCCCTCCTAGCGATACCCAAGCACTCCGAGTTTGTGGCGATTGTCCATTTCCTCTAGGATTATGGAGACGTAACCTAACCCTAAACTGGAATTTTCCTGCAAGGGGATTTTCCCATGTATTTACCAGGGAAACTAGAAAGGCAGCCTAGAAAGCGTCAGTGCCCTCATAACCATAACCAAGCACTCATAGTTGTTGGCGATGCCATTTTGCTCTAGGAGTTAGCGGTGACGTAACCCTAACCCTAACTGGAATTTTCCTGCAATGGGATTTTCCCATGTATTTTACCAGGAAACATAGATAGCGCAGCCTTGAAAGGTCAGTGCACTCCTAACCATACCCAAGCACTCCGAGTTTGTTGGCGATGTCCATTTTCCTCTAGGTGTTCATGGAGACGTAACCCTAACCCTAACTGGAATTTTCCTCCAATGGGATTTTCCCAGGTATTTTACCAGGAAAAATAGATAGGGCAGCCTAGAAAGGTCAGTGCTCTCCTAACCATACCCAAGCACTCCTAGTTTGTTGTCGATGTCCATTTTGCTCTAGGAGTTCACGGTGATGTAACCCTAACCCTAAGTGGAATTTTCCTCCAATGGGATTTTCCCATGTATTTTACCAGGAAAATTATAGGGCAGCCATAGAAAGGTCAAGGCATCCAAACCCATACCCAACACTCCGTGTTATGTTGACCGGTTTCGCCCTCCTCCCAACTACGCCGCGAATGTCAATTTTCCTCTAAGAGTCATGGAGACGTAACTAACCCCAACTGGAATTTTCCTGCAATGGGATTTTCCCATGTATTTTACCAGGAAACATAGATAGGGCAGCCTTGAAAGGTCAGTGCACTCCTAACCATACCCAAGCACTCCTAGTTTGTTGGCGATGTCCATTTTGCTCTAAGAGTTCACGGTGACGTAACCCTAACCCTAAGTGGAATTTTCCTCCAATGAGATTTTCCCATGTATTTTACCAGGAAACATAGATAGGGCAGCCTAGAAAAGTCAGTGCCTGCCTAACCATACCCACGCACTCTGAGTTTGTTGGCGATGTCCATTTTGCTCTAGGAGTTCATGGTGACGTAACCCTAACCCTAACTGGAATTTTCCTGCAATGGGATTTTCCCATGTATTTTACCAGGAAACATAGATCGGGCAGCCTAGAAAGGTCAAGGCTATCCTAACCATACCCAAGCACTCCGAGTTTGTTGGCGATGTCCATTTTCCTCTAAGAGTTCATGGAGACGTAACCTTAATCCTAACTGGAATTTTCCTCCAATGGGATTTTCCCATGTATTTTACCAGGAAACATACATAGGGCAGCCTAGAAAGGTCAAGGCTATCCTAACCATACCCAAGCACTCCTAGTTTGTTGGCGATGTCCATTTTGCTATAGGAGTTCATGGAGACGTAACCCTAACCCTAACTGGAATTTTCCTCCAATGGGAATTTCCCATGTATTTTACCAGGAAACATAGATAGGGCAGCCTAGAAAAGTCAGTGCCCTCCTAACCATACCCAAGCACTCTGAGTTTGTTGGCGATATTCATTTTGCTCTATGAGTTCATGGTAATGTAACCCTAACCCTAAGTGGAATTTTCCTCCTATGGGATTTTCCCATGGATTTTACCAGGAAAAATAGATAGCGCAGGCTAGAAAAAGTCAGTGCCCTCCTAACCATACCCAAGCACTCCTAGTTTGTTGGCGATGTCCATTTTGCTCTAAGAGTTCACGGTGACGTAACCCTAACCCTAAGTGGAATTTTCTCCAATGGGATTTTCCCATGTATTTTACCAGGAAACATAGATAGGGCAGCCTAGAAATGTCAGTGCACTCCTAACCATACCCAAGCACTCCGAGTTTGTTCGCGATGTCCATTTTCCTCTAGGAGTTCATGGAGACGTAACCCTAACCCCAACTGGAATTTTCCTGCAATGGGATTTTCCCATGTATTTTACCAGGAAACATAGAAAGGGCAGCCTAGAAAGGTCAGTGCCCTCCTAACCATACCCAAGCACTCCTAGTTTGTTGGCGAGGTCCATTTTGCTCTAGGAGTTAGCGGTGACGTAACCCTAACCCTAACTGGAATTTTCCTGCAATGGGATTTTCCCATGTATTTTACCAGGAAACATAGATAGGGCAGCCTTGAAAGGTCAGTGCACTCCTACCCATACCCAAGCACTCCGAGTTTGTTGGCGATGTCCATTTTCCTCTAGGTGTTCATGGAGACGTAACCCTAACCCTAACTGGAATTTTCCTGCAATGGGATTTTCCCATGTATTTTACCAGGAAACATAGATAGGGCAGCCTAGAAAGGTCAAGGCTATCCTAACCATACCCAAGCACTCCGAGTTTGTTGGCGATGTCCATTTTCCTCTAAGAGTTCATGGAGACGTAACCCTAAACCTAACTGGAATTTTCCTGCAATGGGATTTTCCCATGTATTTTACCAGGAAACATAGAAAGGGCAGCCTAGAAAGGTCAGTGCCCTCCTAACCATACCCAAGCACTCCTAGTTTGTTGGCGATGTCCATTTTGCTCTAGGAGTTAGCGGTGACGTAACCCTAACACTAACTGGAATTTTCCTGCAAGGGATTATCCCATGTATTTTACCAGGAAACATAGAAGGCAGCCTTGAAAAGTCCAGTGCACTCCTAACCATACACATAAGCACTCCGGGTTGTGGCGATGTCATTGCCTCTAGGTGTTCGTCGGAGAGACCCAACCCTAACTGGAATTTTCCTCCAATGGGATTTTGCCATCGTATTTTACCAGGAAAAAATAGATAGGGCAGCATAGAATAGAAAGTCAGTAGCTTCTAACATACCCAGCACTCTGAGTTTGTTGGCGATGTCCATTTTGCTCTAGGAGTTCATGGTGACGTAACCCTAACCCTAACTGGAATTTTCCTGCAATGGGATTTTCCCATGTATTTTACCAGGAAACATAGATAGGGCAGCCTAGAAAGGTCAAGGCTATCCTAACCATACCCACGCACTCCGAGTTTGTTGGCGATGTCCATTTTCCTCTAAGAGTTCATGGAGACGTAACCCTAATCCTAACTGGAATTTTCCTCCAATGGGATTTTCCCATGTATTTGACCAGGAAACATACATAGGGCAGCCTTGAAAGGTCAGTGCACTCCTAACCATACCCAAGCACTCCTAGTTTGTTGGCGATGTCCATTTTGCTATAGGTGTTCATGGAGACGTAACCCTAACCCTAACTGGAATTTTCCTCCAATGGGATTTTCCCATGTATTTTACCAGGAAACATAGATAGGGCAGCCTAGAAAAGTCAGTGCCTGCCTAACCATACCCAAGAACTATGAGTTTGTTGGCGATGTCCATTTTGCTCTAGGAGTTCATGGTGACGTAACCCTAACCCTAACTGGAATTTTCCTGCAATGGGATTTTCCCATGTATTTTACCAGGAAACATAGATAGGGCAGCCTAGGAAGGTCAAGGCTATCCTAACCATACCCAAGCACTCCGAGTTTGTTGGCGATGTCCATTTTCCTCTAAGAGTTCATGGAGACGTAACCCTAATCCTAACTGGATTTTTCCTCCAATGGGATTTTCCCATGTATTTTACCAGGAAACATACATAGCGCAGCCTAGAAAGGTCAATGCTCTCCTAACCATACCCAAGCACTCATAGTTTGTTGGCGATGTCCATTTTGCTATAGGAGTTCATGGAGACGTAACCCTAACCCTAACTGGAATTTTCCTCCAATGGGATTTTCCCATGTATTTTACCAGGAAACATAGATAGGGCAGCCTAGAAAAGTCAGTGCCTGCCTAACCATACCCAAGCACTCTGAGTTTGTTGGCGATGTCCATTTTGCTCTAGGAGTTCATGGTGACGTAACCCTAAACCTAACTGGAATTTTCCTGCAATGGGATTTTCCCATGTATTTTACCAGGAAACATACATAGCGCAGCCTAGAAAGGTCAATGCTCTCCTAACCATACCCAAGCACTCCTAGTTTGTTGGCGATGTCCATTTTGCTATAGGAGTTCATGGAGACGTAACCCTAACCCTAACTGGAATTTTCCTCCAATGGGATTTTCCCATGTCTTTTACCAGGAAACATAGATAGGGCATCCTAGAAAAGTCAAAGCCCTCCTAACCATAACCAAGCACTCCGAATACATTGGCGATGTCCATTTGGCTCTACAAGTTCATGGTCACGTAACCCTAACCCTATGTGGAATTTTCCTCCAATGGGATTTTCCCATGTGTTTTACAGGAAACAT
>NW_024099714.1:0-6086 GCF_016545835.1 Crotalus tigris
TGGGATTTCGGCTTAAATTTAAGGCTTAAAAAGGTGCTTTTTGTAGTTTTTAAAAATTGAGCCATTTTGGTGTCCGTGGAAGTAAATTCCTGATGTCGGGGTCAGGGATTTTTGTGCTCCGGAGGTGAAAACTTTTGTTTCACCCTAATGTGAAAACGGACGTCAGAATGGGATGTTGGTTTAAATTTCATGCTTAAAAAAGGTGGTTTTTGTAGTTTTTAAAAATTGAGCCGTTTTGGTGTCCGTGGAAGGAAAGTCCTGATGCCGGGGTCAGGGATTTTTGTGCACCGTAGGTGAAAAAATTTTTAGGACCCAAATGTATAAACGGATGTCAGAATGGGATTCGGGGTTAAATTTCATCCTTAAAAAAGGTTCTTTTCGTAGTTTTTAAAAATTGAGACGTTTGATGTCCAGGGAAGGAAATTCCTGATGCCGGGGTCAGGTATTTTTGTGCTCCGGAGGTGAAAATTTATTTTCACCCAAATGTAAAAACAGACGTCAGAATGCAATTCGGGGTTAAATTTCATGCTTAAAAATGGTGTTTTTTGTAGTTTTATAAATTGAGCCGTTTTGGTGTCCGGGGAAGGAAATTCCTGATGCCGGGGTCAGGGATTTTTGTGCTCCGGAGGTGAAAATTTTTTTAGGACCCAAATGTATAAACGGAGTTCAGAATGGGATTTGGGGTTAAATTTCAAGCTTAAAAATGGTGCTTTTTGTAGTTTTCAAAAATTGAGCAATTTTGGTGTCCAGGGAAGGAAATTCCTGATGCCGGGGTGAGGGATTTTTTTGCTCCGGAGGTGAAAATTTTTTTAGGACCCAAATGTATAAACGGACGTCAGAATGGGATTCGGGGTTAAATTTCATCCTTAAAAAAAGTTCTTTTCGTAGTTTTTAAAAATTGAGACAATTTGATATCCAGGAAGGAAATTCCTGATGCCTGGGGTCACAGGTATTTTTGTGTGCTCCGGAGGTGAAAATATTTGTTTTCACCCAAAATTTAATAAACGGATTTGTCAGATGGAGTGTGATTCGGGTGTAAATTTCATCCTTAAAAAAGGTTCTTTTCGTAGTTTTTAAAAATTGAGACGTTTGATGTCCAGGGAAGGACATTCCTGATGCCGGGGTCAGGTATTTTTTTGCTCCGGAGGTTAAAATTTTTTTTTCACCCAAATGTAAAAACAGATGTCAGAATGGGATTTGGGGTTAAATTTCATGCTTAAAAATGGTGCTTTTTGTAGTTTTTAAAAATTGAGCCGTTTTGGTGTCCGGGGAAGGAAATTCCTGATGCCAGGGTCAGGGATTTTTGTGCTCCGTAGGTGAAAATTTTTTTTTCACCCAAATGTAAAAACAGATGTCAGAAATGGTATTCGGGGTAAATTTCAAGGTTAAAAAGAGGTTCTTTTCAGTATTTTTTAAAATTGAGATGGTTGTGTCCTGGAGGAAATTCCTAGATGCGGGGTCAGTTATTTTTGTTCTCTGGAGGTGAAAATTTTTGTTTCACCGAAATGTAAAAACAGACGTCAGAATGGGATTCGGGGTTAAATGTCAAGCTTAAAAATGGTCCTTTTTTAGTTTTGAAAAATTGAGCCGTTTTGGTGTCCAGGGAAGGAAATTCCTGATGCCGGGGTCAGGGAATTTTGTGCTCTGTAGATGAAAATTTTTTTTTCGCCCAAATGTATAAACGGATGTCAGAATGGGATTCGGGGTTAAATTTCATGATTAAAAAACATGCTTTTTGTATTTTTTAAAAATTGAGACGTTTTGGTGTCCAGGGAAGGAAATTCCTGATGCCGGGGTCAGGGATTTTGTGACTCTGGAGGTGAAAATTTTTGTTTCACCCAAATATAAAAACCGACGTCAGAATGCGATTCGGGGTTAAATTTCAAGCTTAAAAATGGTCCATTTTTAGTTTTTAAAAATTGAGCCATTTTGGTCTCCGTGGAAATTCCTGATGCCGGGGTCAGGGATTTTTGTGCTCTGGAGATGAAAATATTTTTTTGACCCAAATGTATAAACGGATGTCAGAATGGGATTCAGGGTTAAATTTCATGCTTAAAAATGGTGTTTTTTGTAGTTTGTAAAAAGTGAGCCGTTTGGTGTTCTAGGGACGGAAATTTCTGATGCCGAGGTCAGGGATTTTTCTGTTCCGGAGGTGAAAATTTTTGTTTCTCCCAAATGTAACACTAGGTCAGAATGTGATTTGGGGTTAAATTTGGGGTCATTTTCACTTTTCATGCTCAGGCTCGTTGCCAACAAATGTGATATAGGCCTACCCCAGACTGTGGGTAACCTAAATATATGCATATTTTTCAAATTAGAAGTCAGTTTCACATTTCGAGTCTTCATGCTTAATTGGCTATTTCCCAATAAATGCGATATATGCCCAGGCCTACCTTTTGAAGGAAAGATTGCATACGGAAAACACTTCTTTTCGGGTTCCCAACCTATGGGGTCAGTTTCACATTTCCACTTTTCATGCTGACTTGGCTCTTTGCCAAGAAATGTGATATATGCCTTTTGAAGGAAAGGTTTCAAACACATGTTTGTTTGGGTTCTCCAACCTGTGGGGAACCTGTGTATCTGCCTACTTTTCAAATTTGGGGTGAGTTTCATATTTCCAGTTTTCATCATTACTTGCTCTTTGCCAACAAATGTGATATATGCCCAGGCCCACATTTTGAAAGAAAGATTGGATATGGGAAACACGTTTTTTCGGGTTCTGCAGACTGTGGATAACCTAAATATATGCATACTTTTCAAATTAGAGGTCAGTTTCACATTTCGAGTCTTCATGCTTTAGCTATTTCCAACAAATGCAATATACGCTCAGGCCTACGTTTTGAAGGAAAGGTTACATCCGGAAAACACATTTTTCGGGTTTCCCCTATCTGTGGGGAACCTGTGTATATGCATACTTTTCAAATTTGGGGTCATTCACCTTTTCATTTTTTATGCTTTTGCCAACAAATGAGATATATGCCCAGCCTTCCTTTTGAAGGAAAGGCTGCATCCGGAAAACACATTTTCACTTTTGATGCTTACTTGGCTCTTTCCCAACAAATGTGATATATGCCCAAGCCTACCTTTTGAAGGAACGATTGCATACGGAAAACACTTCTTTTCGGGTTCCCAACCTATGGGGTCAGTTTCACATTGGGGTGTTTCAAATTTCCACTTTTCATGCTTATTTGGCTCTTTGCACACAAATGTGATATATGCCCAGGCCTACCTTATGAAGGAAAGATTGGATGTTTTCCCGGGGTCCCCAACCTGTGCGTAACCTGAATATATGCATAGTTTTCGAATTTGAGGTCAGTTTCACATTTCGAGTCTTCATGCTTAATTGGCTATTTTTCAACACATGCGATATAGGCTCAGGGCCTACGTTTTGAAGGAAAGGTTGCATCCGGAAAAATTTTTTTCGGGTTTCCCCAACGTGTGGGGAACCTGTGTATATGCATACTTTTCAAATTTGGGGTCAGTTTCACATTTTCATTTTTCATGCTTTTGCCAACAAATGAGATATATGCCCAGCCTACCTTTTGAAAGAAAGGTCGGATATGTAAAATAAATGATTGTTCGGGTTCCACAACCATGTATATGTGCATAGTTTTCAAATTTGGGGTGTTTCAAATTTCCACTTTTCATGCTTACTTGGCTCTTTCCCAACAAATGTGATATATGCCCAAGCCTACCTTTTGAAGGAAAGATTGCATACGGAAAACACTTGTTTTTTCTGGTTCCCCAACCTGTGGGGAACCTGTGTATATGCATACTTTTAAAATTTGGGGTCAGTTTAACATTTCCACTTTTCATGCTAACTTGGCTCTTTGCCAACAAATGTGATATATGCCCAGGCTACCTTTTGAAGGAAAGATTGGACATGGAAAACACATTTTTTTTTTGGGTTCTGCAGAATGTGTGTAACCTGAATATATGCATACTTTTCAAATTTGACGTCAATTTCAGATTTCGAGTCTTCATGCTTAATTGGCTATTTCCCAATAAATGCGATATACGCTCAGGCCTATCTTTTGAAGAAACGGTTGCATCTGGAAAACACTTGTTTCATGCTTACTTGGCTCTTTGCCAAGAAATGTGATATATGCCCAGGCCTACCTTTTGAAGGAAAGGTTGCATATGGAAAACACATGTTTTTTTCGGGTTCAGCAGAATGTGCGTAACCTGAATATATGCATAGTTTTCGAATTTGAGGTCAGTTTCACATTTCGAGTCTTCATGCTTAATTGCCTATTTGCCAATAAATGTGATATACGCCTTTTGAAGGAAAGGTCGTATATGTAAAATAAATGATTGTTCGGGTTCCACAACTATGTTTATGTGCATACTTTTCAAATTTGGGGTCAGTTTAACATTTCCACTTTTCATGCTAACTTGGCTCTTTGCTAACAAATGTGATATATTGGATATAAAAAGCACATGTTTTCACGGGTTCCCCAGAAAGTGGGGAACCTGAATATATGCATACTTTTCAAATTTGAGGTCAGTTTCAGATTTCGAGTCTTCATGCTTAATTGGCTATTTTCCAATAAATGCGATATACGCTCAGGCCTACCTTTTGAATGAACGGTTGCATCGGGAAAACACTTTTTTTCTGGTTTCCCCAACCTGTGCGGAGCCTCTGTATATGCATACTTTTCAAATTTGGGGTCATTCACCTTTTCATTTTTTATGCTTTTGCCAACAAATGAGATATATGCCCAGCCTTCCTTTCGAAGGAAAGGCTGCATCCGGAAAACACATTTTCACTTTTCATGCTTACTTGGCATTTTGCCAACAAATGTGATATATGCCTTTTGAAGGAAAGGTCGCATATGTAAAATACATGTTTGTTCGGGTTCCCCAATCATGTGTATGTGCATACTTTTCAAATTTGGGGTGAGTTTCACATTTCCACTTTTCATGCTTGAAAATGGTGCTTTTGTAATTTTTAAAAATTGAGCCATTTTGGTGTCCGTGGAAATTCCTGATGCCGGGGTCAGGGATTTTTGTGCTCCGGAGGTGAAAATTTTTTTTCACCCAAATGTAAAAACCGACGTCAGACTGGGATTCGGGGTTAAATTTCAAGCTTAAAAATGGTCCATTTTTAGTTTTTAAAAATTGAGCCGTTTTGGTGACCAGGGAAGGAAATTCCAGATGCCGGGGTCAGGGATTTTTGTGCTCCGGAGGTGAAAAAATTTTTTTTCACCCAAATGTATAAACGTACGTCAGAATGGGATTCAGGGTTAAATTAAATACTTTAAAAAGGTTCTTTTGTACTTTTTAAAAATTGAGCCGTTTTGGTGTCCGTGCAAGGAAATTCCTCTTGCCGGGGTCAGGGATTTTTGTGCTCTGGAAGTGAAAAATTTTTTTTCACCCAAATGTATAAACGGACGTAAGAATGGGATTCGGGGTTAAATTTCATGCTTAAAAAAGGTCCTTTTTCTAGTTTTTAAAAATTGAGCCGTTTTGGTGTCCGGGGAAGGAAATTCCTGATGCCGGGGTCAGGGATTTTTGTGCTCCGGAGGTGAAAATTTTTTTTCACCCCAATGTAAAAACCGACGTCAGAATGCGATTCGGGGTTAAATTTTCAAGCTTAAAATGGTCCCATTTTAGTTTTTAAAAATTGAGGCCGTTTTGGTGTCCAATGAAAGGGAAATTCTGATGCCGGGGTCAGGGATTTTTGTGCTCCGGAGGAGAAAATTTTTTTTCACTAAAATGAATAAATGGACGTCAGAATGGGATTCGGGGTTAAATTTCATGCTTAAAAAACGTGCTTTTTCTAGTTTTTAAAATTGAGACGTTTTGGTGTCCAGGGAAGGAAATTCCTGATGCCGGGGTCAGGGATTTTTGTTCTCTGGAGGTGAAAATTTTTCTTTCACCGAAATGTAAAAACAGACGTCAGAATGGGATTCGGGGTTAAATTTCAAGCTTAAAAATGGTCCTTTTTTAGTTTTTTAAAATTGAGCCGTTTGGTGTCCAGGGAAGGAAATTCCTGATGCCGGGATCAGGGAATTTTGTGCTCTGTAGATGAAAATTTTTTTTTCTCCCAAATGTATAAACGGATGTCAGAATGGGATTCGGGG
>NW_024099715.1:0-2772 GCF_016545835.1 Crotalus tigris
GGGGTTAAATTTCATGCTTAAAAATGGAGCTTTATATAGTTTTAAAAAATTGAGCCGTTTTGGTGACTGGGGAAGGAAATTCCTGATGCCGGGGTCAGGGATTTTTGTGCTCTGGAGGTGAAAATTTTTTTTTGACCCAAATGTAAAAACGGACATCAGAATTGGATTCGGGGTTAAATTTCATGCTTAAAAATGGAGCTTTATATAGTTTTAAGAAATTGAGCCGTTTCCGGGGAATGAATTTCCTGATGCCGGGGTCATGGATTTTTGTACTCTCGAGGTGAAAATATTTTTTTGACCCAAATGTAAAAACGGACATCAGAATTGGATTTGGGGTTAAATTTCATGCTTAAAAATTGTGCTTTATGTAGTTTTTAAAAATTGAGCCGTTTTGGTTTCCGGGGAAGGAAATTCCTGTTGCCGGAGGGATTTTTTTGTTCCGGAGGTGAAATTTTTTTTTTGACCCAAATGTAAAAACGGACATCAGAATTAGATTTGGGGTTAAATTTCATGCTTAAAATGGAGCTTTATGTAGTTTTTATTAAATTGAGCCGTTTTGGTTTCCGGGGAAGGAAATTCCTGTTGTCGGAGGGATTTTGGTGTCCGGAGGTGAAAATTTTTTTTGAAAAAATGTAAAAACAGACATCAGAATTGGATTCGGTGTTAAATTCATGGCTTTAAAAATAGGCTTTATGTAGTTTAAAAATTGAGCCGTGTTTGGTGTCCGGGGAAGGAAATTCCTGATGCTGGGTCAGGGAGTTTTGTGATCCGAAGGTGAAATTTTTTTGACCCAAATGTTAAAAACGGACATCAGAATTTGGATTGGTGTTAAAATTTCATGCTTAAAATGGTGCTTTATGTAGTTTTTAAAAATTGAGCGGTTTGTTTCTGGGGAAGGAAATTCCTAGTTGCCGGAGGATTTTTATGTCGGAGGTGAAATTTTTTTTTTGGACCCAAATGTAAAAAAGGACATCTCCCCCCAGAATTAGATTTGGGGTTAAATTCATGCTTAAAATGGAGCTTTATGGAGTCTTTTTAAAATTGAGCCGTTTTGGTGTTCGGGGAAGGACATTCCTGATGCCAAGGTCAGGGATTTTTGTGCTCTGGAGGTGAAAATTTTTTTTGACCCAAATGGAAAAACGGACATCAGAATTGGATTCGGGGTTAAATTTCATGCTTAAAAATGGAGCTTTATATAGTTTTAAGAAATTGAGCCGTTTCCGGGGAATGAATTTCCTGATGCCGGGGTCATGGATTTTTGTACTCTCGAGGTGAAATATTTTTTTGACCCAAATGTAAAAACGGACATCAGAATTGGATTTGGGGTTAAATTTCATGCTTAAAAATTGTGCTTTATGTAGTTTTTAAAAATTGAGCCGTTTTGGTTTCCGGGGAAGGAAATTCCTGTTGCCGGAGGGATTTTTTTGTTCCGGAGGTGAAATTTTTTTTTTCACCCAAATGTAAGAACGGACATCAGAATTAGATTTGGGGTTAAATTTCATGCTTAAAATGGAGCTTTATGTAGTTTTTAAAAATTGAGCCATTTTGGTTTCCGGGGAAGGAAATTCCTGTTGTCGGAGGGATTTTTATGTTCCGGAGGTGAAATTTTTTTTTTCACCCAAATGTAAAAACAGACATCAAAATTGGATTCCGGGTTAGATTTCATACTTAAAAACGGTGCTTTATGCAGTTTTTAAAATTTGAGCAGTTTTGGTGTCTGGGGAAGGAAATTCCTGAAGCCGGGGTCAGGGATTTTTGTGCTCTGGAGGTGAAAATTTTTTTTTGACCAAAATGTAAAAACGGACATCAGAATTGGATTTGGGGTTAAGTTTCATGCTTAAAAATTGTGCTTTATGTAGTTTTTAAAAATTGAGCCGTTTTGGTTTCCGGGGAAGGAAATTCCTGTTGCCGGAGGGATTTTTGTGTTCCGGAGGTGAAATTTTTTTTTGACCCAAATGTAAAAACAGACATCAGGATTGGATTCAGTGTTAAATTTCATGCTTAAAAATGGTGCTTTATGTAGTTTTTAAAAATTGAGCCGTTTTGGTTTCCGGGGAAGGAAATTCCTGATGCTGGGGTCAGTGATTTTTTGTGCTCCGCAGGTGAAATTTTTTTTTGACGCCCAAATGTAAAACGGACATCAGAATTAGATTTGGGGTGTAAATTTCATGCTTAAACAAATGGTGCTTTTATGATAGTTTTTTAAAATTTGAGCCGTTTATTGGTTTCTCGGGGAAGGAATTCCCTGTTGCCGGATGGATTATTTGTGCTCTGGAGGTGAAAATTTTTTTTTTGACCAAAAATGTCAAAACGGACATCAGAATTGGAATGTGGGGTTAAAGTTCATGCTTAAAAATTGTGCTTTTATGTAGTTTTTTAAAAATTGAGCCGTTTTGGTTTCCGGGGGGAAGGAAATTTACTGTTGCGGAGGGATTTTTATGTTCCGGAGGTGAAATTTTTTTTTTGACCCAAATGTAAAAACGGACATCAGAATTAGAATTGGGGTTAAATTTCATGCTTAAAATGGAGCTTTATGTAGTTTTTAAAAATTGAGCCGTTTTGGTTTCCGGGGAAGGAAATTCCTGTTGTCGGAGGGATTTTTATGTTCCGGAGGTGAAATTTTTTTTTTTCACCCAAATGTAAAAACAGACATCAAAATTGGATTTGGGGTTAAATTTCATGCTTAAAAATGGTGTTTTATGTAGTTTTTAAAAATTGAGCCGTTTTGGTGTCCGGGGAAGGAAATTCCTGATGCCGGGGTCAGGGATTTTT
>NW_024099716.1:0-4269 GCF_016545835.1 Crotalus tigris
AAAACAGCTCAATTTTTAAAAACTAGAAAAACCACCATTTTTAAGTATGAAATTTAACCCCGAATCCCATTTCCGGAGCACAAAAATCCATGAACCCGGCATCAGAAATTTCCTTCCCCGAACACCAAAACGGCTGAAAAATTAAAAACTACAAAAAGCACCATTTTTAAGCATGAAATTTCACCCTTAATCCCATTGTGAGGTCAGTTATTACATTTGGGTGAAAAAAAATTTCACCTCCAGAGCAGAAAAATCCGTGACATCAGGAATTTCCTTCCCCGAACACCAAAACAGCTCAATTTTTAAAAACTAGAAAAAGCACCATTTTTAAGTATGAAATTTAACCCCGAATCCCCTTTCCGGAGCACAAAAATCCATGAACCTGGCATCAGAAATTTCCTTCCCCGAACACCAAAACGGGAGAAAAATAAAAAACTACAAAAAGCACCATTTTTAAGCATGAAATTTGACCCTTAATCCCAGTCTGAGGTCCGTTTTTACATTTGGGTCGAAAAAATTTTTTTCACCTCTGGAGCACAAAAATCCGTGACCCCGGCATCTGCGATTTCCTTCCCTGAATACCAAAACGGCTCAATTTTTGAAAACTAGACAAATCACCATTTTTAAGCATGAAATTTAACCCGGATCCCATTCTGAGGTCCATTTTTACATTTGGGTCAAAAAAAATTTTCTCCTCTAGAGCAAAAAAATCTGTCACCCCGGCAACTGGAATTTCCTTCCCTGGATACCAAAACGGCTCAATTTTTGAAAACTAGACAAAGCACCATTTTTAAGCATCAAATTTAATCCCAAATCCCATTCTGAGGTCCGTTTTTACATTTGGGTCAAAAAATTTTTTTCACCTTTGGAGCAAAAAAATCCGTGACCCCGGCATCAGGAATTTCCTTCCCTGGATACCAAAACGGCTCAATTTTTGAAAACTAGAAAAAGCACCATTTTTAAGCATGAAATTTTACCCCGAATTACATTTCCGGAGCACAAAAATCCATGAACCCGGCATCAGGAATTTCCTTCCCCGAACACCAAAACAGCTCAATTTTTAAAACACTAGAAAAAGCACAATTTTTTAGCATGAAATTTAACCCCATATCCCATTTCCGGAGCACAAAAATCCATGAACCCGGCATCAGAAATTTCCTTCCCCGAACACCAAAACGGCTGAAAAATTAAAAACTACAAAAAGCACCATTTTTAAGCATGAAATTTGACCCTTAATCCCATTGTGAGGTCAGTTATTACATTTGGGTGAAAATAAATTTCACCTCCAGAGCAGAAAAATCCGTGACATCAGGAATTTCCTTCCCCGAACACCAAAACAGCTCAATTTTTAAAAACTAGAAAAAGCACCATTTTTAAGTATATAATTTAACCCCGAATCCCCTTTCCGGAGCACAAAAATCCATGAACCCGGCATCAGAAATTTCCTTCCCCGAACACCAAAACGGCTGAAAAATTAAAAACTAGAAAAAGCACCATTTTTAAGCATGAAATTTGACCCTTAATCCCATTCTGAGGTCAGTTTTTACATCTGGGTCAAAAAAAAATTCACCTCCAGAGCAGAAAAATCCGTTAGCTGGCATCAGGTATCACCTTCCCCAGACACCAAAATGGCTCAATTCTTAAAAACTAGAAAAAGCACCATTTCTACGCATGAAATTTAACCCTGAATCCCATTCTGAGGTCTGTTTTTAAATTTACGTCCCCCCAAAAAATTTTCAGCTCCGGAGGACAAAAATCCGTGACCCCGGCATCAGGAATTTCCTTCCCTGAACACCAAAACAGCTCAATTTTTAAAAACTAGAAAAAGCACCATTTTTTAGCATGAAATTTAACCCCGAATCCCATTCTGAGGTCCGTTTTTACATTTGGGTCAAAAAAAATTCACCTCCAGAGCACAAAAATCCGTGAGCCAGCATCAGGAATTACCTTCCCCGAAAACCAAAACAGCTCAATTTTTGAAAAGTAGACAAAGCACCATTTTTAAGCATCAAATTTAATCCCGAATCCCATTCTGAGGTCCGTTTTTACATTTGGGAGAAAAAAAAATTTTCACCTCTGGAGCAAAAAAATCCGTGACCCCGGCATCAGGAATTTTTTTCCCTGGATACCAAAATGGTACAATTTTTGAAAACTAGACAAAGCACCATTTTTAAGCATCAAATTTAACCCCGAATCCCATTCTGAGGTCCGTTTTTACATTTGGGTCAAAAAAAGATATTTCACTTTGGAGCAAAAAAATCCGTGACCCCGGCATCAGGATTTCCTTCCCTGATACCAAAAACGGCTCAATTTTTGAAAAACTAGACAAAGCACCAATTTTAAGAATCAAATTAATCCAAATCCCATTCTGAGGACCGTTTTTACATTTGGGTCAAAAAAAATTTTTCACCTCTGGAGTACAAAAATCCGTGACCCCGGCATCAGGAATTTCCTACCCGGACACTAAAATGGCTCAATTTTTGAAAACTAGAAAAAACACCATTTTTAAGCATGAAATTTTACCCCGAATTACATTTCCGGAGCACAAAAATCCATGAACCCGGCATCAGGAATTTCCTTCCCCGAACACCAAAACAGCTCAATTTTTAAAAACTAGAAAAAGCACCATTTTTAAGCATGAAATTTAACCCCATATCCCATTTCCGGAGCACAAAAATCCATGAACCCGGCATCAGAAATTTCCTTCCCCGAACACCAAAACGGGTGAAAAATAAAAAACTACAAAAAGCACCATTTTTAAGCATGAAATTTGACCCTTAATCCCATTCTGAGGTCCGTTTTTACATTTGGGTCGCAAAAAATTTTTTCACCTCTGGAGCACAAAAATCCGTGACCCCGGCATCTGCGATTTCCTTCCCTGAATACCAAAACGGCTCAATTTTTGAAAACTAGAAAAAGCACCATTTTTAAGCATGAAATTTAACCCCGGATCCCATTTTGAGGTCTGTTTTTAAATTTACGTCCCCCAAAAAAATTTTCAGCTCCGGAGGACAAAAATCCGTGACCCCGGCATCAGGAATTTCCTTCCCTGAACACCAAAACAGCTCAATTTTTGAAAACTAGAAAAAGCACCATTTTTAAGCATGAAATTTAACCCCGAATACCATTCTGAGGTCCATTTTTACATTTGGGTCAAAAAAATTTTTTCACCTCTGGAGCACAAAAATCCGTGACCCCGGCATCAGGAATTTCCTACCCGGACACTAAAACGGCTCAATTTTTGAAAACTAGAAAAAGCACCATTTTTAAGCATGAAATTTTACCCCGAATTACATTTCCGGAGCACAAAAATCCATGAACCCGGCAGCAGTAATTTCCTTCCCCGAACACCAAAACAGCTCAATTTTTAAAAACTAGAAAAAGCACAATTTTTTAGCATGAAATTTAACCCCATATCCCATTTCCGGAGCACAAAAATCCATGAACCCGGCATCAGAAATTTCCTTCCCCGAACACCAAAACGTCTGAAAAATTAAAAACTACAAAAAGCACCATTTTTAAGCATGAAATTTGACCCTTAATCCCATTCTGAGGTCCGTTTTTACATTTGGGTCAAAAAAAAATTTTCACCTCTGGAGCACAAAAATCCTGAGTGAGCATGGCATCAGGAATCACCTCCCCAGACACCAAAATGGCTCAATTCTTAAACAGACAAGAAAGCAACCCATTTCTACGCATGAAAATTTAACCCTGAATCCCATTCTGAGGTCTGTTTTTAACTTTACGTCCCCGCAAAAAAAAAATTTTCACCTCTGGAGCACAAAAATCCGTGACCCCGGCATCAGGGATTTCCTTCCCTGAATACCAAAACAGCTCAATTTTTTAAAACTAGAAAAAACACCATTTTTAAGCATGAAATTTAACCCAGATCCCATTCTGAGGTCCATTTTTACATTTGGGTCAAAAAAAATTTTTCACCTCTGGAGCAAAAAAATCCGTGAACCCGGCATCAGGAATTTCCTTCCCTGATACCAAAACGGCTCAATTTTTGAAAACTAGACAAAGCACCATTTTTAAGCATCAAATTTAATCCCACATCCCATTCTGAGGACCGTTTTTATATTTGGGTCAAAAAAAGATTTTCACCTCTGCAGCACAAGAATCTGTGATCCCGGCATCAGGGATTTTCTTCCCTGGATACCAAAACGGCTCAATTTTTGAAAACTACAAAAAGCACCATTTTTAAGCATGAAATTTAACCCCGAATCCCATTCTGAGGTCCGTTTTTACAATTGGGTCAAAAAAAAA
>NW_024099717.1:0-4991 GCF_016545835.1 Crotalus tigris
TTTTAAGCATGAAATTTAACCCCGAGTCCCATTCTGAGGTCCATTTTTACATTTGGGTCAAAAAAATTTTTCACCTCTGGAGCAAAAAAAATCCGGGACCCCAGCATGAGAAATTTCCTTCCCCGAACACCAAAACGGCTGAAAAATTAAAAACTAGAAAAAGCACCATTTTTAAGCATGAAATTTAAACCTGAATCCCATTCTGAGGTCTGTTTTTAGATTTTGGGTCAAAAACAATTTTCACCTCTGGAGCACAAAAATCCGTCACCCCGGCATCAGGAATTTCCTTCCCTGGATACCAAAAAGGCTCAATTTTTGAAAACTAGACAAAGCACCATTTTTAAGCATCAAATATAATCCCGAATCCAATTCTGAGGTCCGTTTTTACATTTGGGTCCAAAAAAATTTTTCACCTCTGGAGCAAAAAAATCCGTGACCCCGGCATCAGGAATTTCCTTCCCTGGATACCAAAACGGCTCAATTTTTGAAAAGTAGACAAAGCACCATTTTTAAGCATCAAATTTAATCCCGAATCCAATTCTGAGGTCCGTTTTTACATTTGGGTCAAAAAAAATTTTTCACCTCTGGAGCAAAAAAATCCGTCACCCGGCAACAGGAATTTCCTTCCCTGGATAACAAAAAGGCTCAATTTTTGAAAACTAGAAAAAGCACCATTTTTAAGCATCAAATTTAATCCCGAATCCAATTCTGAGGTCCGTTTTTACATTTGGGTCAAAAAAAAATTTTCACCTCTGGAGCAAAAAAATCCGTGACCCCGGCATCAGGAATTTCCTTCCCTGGATACCAAAAAGGCTCAATTTTTGAATACTAGAAAAAGCACCCTTTTTAAGCATGAAATTTAACCCCGAGTCCCATTCTGAGGTCCATTTTTACATTTGGGTCAAAAAAAATTTTTCACTTCTGGAGCAAAAAAAATCCGTGACCCCGGCATGACAAATTTCCTTCCCTGAACACCAAAACGGCTGAAAAATTAAAAACTAGAAAAAGCACCATTTTTAAGCATGAAATTTAAACCTGAATCCCATTCTGAGGTCTGTTTTTACATTTTGGGTCAAAAAAAATTTTAACCTCTGGAGCACAAAAATCCGTCACCCCGGCATCAGGAATTTCCTTCCCTGGATACCAAAAAGGCTCAATTTTTGAAAACTAGACAAAGCACCATTTTTAAGCATCAAATTTAATCCCGAATCCAATTCTGAGGTCCGTTTTTACATTTGGGTCCAAAAAAATTTTTCACCTCTGGAGCAAAAAAATCCGTGACCCCGGCATCAGGAATTTCCTTCCCTGGATACCAAAACGGCTCAATTTTTGAAAAGTAGACAACGCACCATTTTTAAGCATCAAATTTAATACGGAATCCAATTCTGAGGTCCGTTTTTACATTTGAGTCAAAAAATTTTGTATACCTCTGGAGCAAAAAAATCCGTGACCCCGGCATCAGGAATTTCCTTCCCTGGATACCAAAAAGGCTCAATTTTTGAAAACTAGAAAAAGCACCATTTTTAAGCATGAAATTTAACCCCGAATCCAATTCTGAGGTCCATTTTTACATTTGGGTCAAAAAATTTTTCACCTCTGGAGCAAAAAAATCTGTCACCCCGGCAACAGGAATTTCCTTCCCTGGATACCAAAAAGGCTCAATTTTTGAAAACTAGAAAAAGCACCATTTTTAAGCATGAAATATAACCCCGAATTCCATTCTGAGGTCCATTTTTACATTTGGATCAAAAAATTTTTTCACCTCTGGAGCAAAAAAAAATCCGTGGACCCCGGGCAATGAGAAATTTCCTTCCCCGAACAGAGACCAAGAAAGGCCTGAAAAATAAACTAGAAAAAGCACCTTTTTAAGCATGATTTAAACCTGAATCCCATTCTGAGGTCTGTTTTTACATTTTGGGTCCAAAAATATTTTCACCTCTGGAGCACAAAAATCCGTCACCCCGGATAGGAATTTCCTTCCCTGGATACCAAAAGGCTCAATTTTTGAAACTAACAAAGCACCATTTTTAAGCATCACATTTAATCCCGAATCCCATTCTGAGGTTCCATTTTACATTTGGGTCAAAAAAAAATTTTTCACCTCTGGAGCAAAAAATCTGTCACCCCGGCAACAGGAATTTCCTTCCCTGGATACCAAAAAGGCTCAATTTTTGAAAACGAGAAAAAGCACCATTTTTAAGCATGAAATATAACCCCGAATTCCATTCTGAGGTCCATTTTTACATTTGGGTCAAAAAAATTTTTTCACCTCTGGAGCAAAAAAAATCCGTGACCCTGGCATGAGAAATTTCCTTCCCGAACACCAAAACGGCTGAAAAATTAAAAACTAGAAAAAGCACCATTTTTAAGCATGAAATTTAAGCCTGAATCCCATTCTGAGGTCTGTTTTTACATTTTGGGTCAAAAAAATATTTTCACCTCTGGAGCACAAAAATCCGTCACCCCGGCATCAGGAATTTCCTTTCCTGGATACCAAAAAGGCTCAATTTTTGAAAACTAGACACAGCACCATTTTTAAGCATCAAATTTAATCCCAATCCCTTTTTGAGGTCCGGTTTTTACATTTGGGTCAAAAAAATTCTTTCACCTCTGGAGCAAAAAACTCTGTCACCCCGGCAACAGGACTTTCCTTCCTGGATACAAAGGGCTCAATTTTTGAAAACTAGAAAAAGCACCATTTTTTTTTTTTAAAAGCATCAAATTTAATCCCGAATCCAATTCTGAGGTCCGTTTTTACATTTGGGTCAAAAAAATTTTTTCACCTCTGGAGCAAAAAAAATCCGTGACCCCGGCATGAGAAATTTCCTTCCCCGAACACCAAAACGGCTGAAAAATTAAAAACTAGAAAAAGCACCATTTTTAAGCATGAAATTTAAACCTGAATCCCATTCTGAGATCTGTTTTTACATTTTGGGTCAAAAAAATATTTCACCTCTGGAGCACAAAAATCCGTCACCCCGGCATCAGGAATTTCCTTCCCTGGATACCAAAAAGGCTCAATTTTTGAAAACTAGACAAAGCACCATTTTTAAGCATCAAATTTAATCCCGAATCCCATTCTGAGGTCCATTTTTACATTTGGGTCAAAAAAAATTTTTCACCTCTGGAGCAAAAAAATCCATGAACCCGGCATCAGGAATTTGCTTCCGTGCATACCAAAAAGGCTCATTTTGGAAAACTAGAAAAAGCACCAGTTTTAAGCATGAAATTTAACCCCGAAGCATTCTGAGGTCCATTTTTTACAGTTGTGTTGAAAAAAAATTTTTCATCTCCTGGAGCAAAAAAAAAAATCCGTTACCCCGGCATGAGAAATATTCCTGTTCCCCGAACACCAAAACGGCTGGAAAATTAAAAAACTAGAAAAAGCGCAACCAATTTTAAGCATGAAAATTTTAAACCTGAATCCCATTCTGGGTCTGTTTTTACATTTTTGGGATCAAAAAAATTTTCCCTCTAGAGCACAAATTCAAGTCACCCGCGGCATCAGGAATTTCCTTCTGGATCCAAAAAGGCTCCAATTTTTGAAAACTAGACAAAGCACCATTTTTAAGCATCAAATTTAATCCCGAATCCCATTTTGAGGTCCTTTTTTACATTTGGGTCAAAAAAAATTTTTCACCTCTGGAGCAAAAAAATCTGTCACCCCGGCAACAGGAATTTCCTTCCCTGGATACCAAAAAGGCTCAATTTTTGAAAACTCGAAAAAGCACCATTTTTAAGCATGAAATATAACCCCGAATTCCATTCTGAGGTCCATTTTTACATTTGGGTCAAAAAAATTTTTTCACCTCTGGAGCAAAAAATATCCGTGACCCTGGCATGAGAAATTTCCTTCCCCGAACACCAAAACGGCTGAAAAATTAAAAACTAGAAAAAGCACCATTTTTAAGCATGAAATTTAAACCTGAATCCCATTCTGAGGTCTGTTTTTACATTTGAGTCAAAAAATTTTTTCACCTCTGGAGCAAAAAAATCCGTCACCCTGGCAACAGTAATTTCCTTCCCTGGATACCAAAAAGGCTCAATTTTTGAAAACTAGAAAAAGCACCCTTTTTAAGCATGAAATTTAACCCCGAGTCCCATTCTGAGGTCCATTTTTACATTTGGGTCAAAAAAATTTTTCACCTCTGGAGCAAAAAAAATCCGTGACCCCAGCATAAGAAATTTCCTTCCCCGAACACCAAAAAGACTGAAAAATTAAAAACTAGAAAAAGCACCATTTTTAAGCATGAAATTTAAACCTGAATCCCATTCTGAGGTCTGTTTTTACATTTTGGGTCAAAAAAAATTTTCACCTCTGGAGCACAAAAATCCGTGACCCCGGCATCAGGAATTTCCTTCCGTGGATACCAAAAAGGCTCAATTTTTGAAAACTAGAAAAAGCACCATTTTTAAGCATGAAATTTAACCCCGAATCCCATTCTGAGGTCCGTTGTTACATTTGGGTCAAAAAAATTTTTCACCTCTGGAGCAAAAAAATCCATGACCCCGGCATCAGGAATTTGCTTCCGTGCATACCAAAAAGGCTCAATTTTGGAAAACTAGAAAAAGCACCATTTTTAAGCATGAAATTTAACCCCGAATCCCATTCTGAGGTCCATTTTTACATTTGGGTCAAAAAAATTTTTTCATCTCTGGAGCAAAAAAAATCCGTGACCCCGGCATGAGAAATTTCCTTCCCCGAACACCAAAACGGCTGAAAAATTAAAAACTAGAAAAAGCACCATTTTTAAGCATGAAATTTAAACCTGAATCCCATTCTGAGGTCTGTTTTTACATTTTGGGTCAAAACAATATTTTCACCCTGGAGCACAAGAATCCGTCACACCCACCGCATCAGGAAATTACCTTCCCTGATACCAAAAAAAGGCCTCAATTTGAAACTAGACCAAAAGCAACACCATTTTTAAGCATCAAATTTATCCCGAATCCCATTTTGAGGTCCGTTTTTACATTTGGGTCAAAAAAAA
>NW_024099718.1:0-6479 GCF_016545835.1 Crotalus tigris
GACAAAGCACCATTTTTAAGCATCAAATTTAATACGGAATCCCATTCTGAGGTCAGTTTTTACATTTGAGTCAAAAAAATTTTTTCACCTCTGGAGCAAAAAAATCCGTCACCCTGGCAACAGGAATTTGCTTCCGTGCATACCAAAAAGGCTCAATTTTTGAAAACTAGAAAAAGCACCCTTTTTAAGCATGAAATTTAACCCCGAGTCCCATTCTGAGGTCCATTTTTACATTTGGGTCAAAAAAATTTTTCACCTCTGGAGCAAAAAAAATCCGTGACCCCAGCATGAGAAATTTCCTTCCCCGAACACCAAAAAGGCTGAAAAATTAAAAATTAGAAAAAGCACCATTTTTAAGCATGAAATTTAAACCTGAATCCCATTCTGAGGTCTGTTTTTACATTTTGGGTCAAAAAAAAATTTTCACCTCTGGAGCACAAAAATCCGTCACCCCGGCATCAGGAATTTCCTTCCCTGGATACCAAAAAGGCTCAATTTTTGAAAAGTAGACAAAGCACCATTTTTAAGCATCAAATTTAATACGGAATCCCATTCTGAGGTCCGTTTTTACATTTGAGTCAAAAAAAATTTTTCACCTCTGGAGCAAAAAAATCTGTCACCCTGGCAACAGGAATTTCCTTCCCTGGATACCAAAAAGGCTCAATTTTTGAAAACTAGAAAAAGCACCCTTTTTAAGCATGAAATTTAACCCCGAGTCCCATTCTGAGGTCCATTTTTACATTTGGGTCAAAAAATATTTTCACCTCTGGAGCAAAAAAAATCCGTGACCCCAGCATGAGAAATTTCCTTCCCCGAACACCAAAAAGGCTGAAAACTTAAAAACTAGAAAAAGCACCATTTTTAAGCATGAAATTTAAACCTGAATCCCATTCTGAGTCTGTTTTTTACATTTTGGGTCAAAAAAAAATTTTTTCAACTCTGGAGCACAAAAATCCTCCCCCGGCATCGGAATTTCCTTCCCTGGATACCCAAAAGCTCCAATTTTTTTTTGAAAACTAGACAAACAATCGCATTTTTAAGTCTCAAATTTAATCCCAAATCCCATTTTGAGGTCCGGTTTTACATTTGGGTCAAAAAAATTTTTCACCTCTGGAGCAAAAAAATCCGTCACCCGGGCAACAGGAATTTCCTTCCCTGGATACCAAAAAGGCTCAATTTTTGAAAACTAGACAAAGCACCATTTTTAAGCATGAAATTTAATCCCGAATCCCATTCTGAGGTCCGTTTTTACATTTGGGTCAAAAAAATTTTTTCACCTCTGGAGCACAAACATCCGTGACCCCGGCATCATGGATTTCCTTCCCTAGATACCAAAACGGCTCAATATTTGAAAACTACAAAAAGCACCATTTTTAAGCATGACATTTAACCCCGAATCCCATTCTGAGGTCCGTTTTTACATTTGGGTCAAAAAAAAAAATTTCATCTCCGGAGCACAAAAATCCGTCACCCCCGCATCAGGAATGTCCTTCCCTTGATACCAAAAAGGCTCAATTTTTGAAAACTGGACAAAGCACCATTTTTAAGCATCAAATTGCATTCCCGAACCATTCTGGGTCCGTTTTTACATTTGGTCCAAAAAGTTTTCACCTGCTGGAGGCACAAAATCCGTGACCCCGGCATCAGGAATTTCCTTCCCCGGACACTAAAACGGCTTCAATTTTTTGAAAATTAGAAGAAGCACCATTTTTTAGCATGAAATTTAACCCCGAATCCCATTCTGAGGTCCGTTTTTACATTTGGTCCAAAAAAGATTTTCATCTCCGGAGCACAAAAATCTATGACCCCGGCATCAGAGATTTCCTTCCCCGGACACTAAAACGGCTCAATTTTTGAAAACTAGAAAAAGCACCATTTTTAAGCATGAAATTTAACCCCGAATCCCATTCTGAGGTCCGTTTTTACATTAGGGTCAAAAAAATTTTCAAATCTGGAGCACAAAATCCATGACCCCAGCCATCAGGAATTCCGTCCGGGACACTAAAACGACCCAAACGGCTCAATTTTTTTGAAAATTAGAAGAAGCACCATCTTAGCATGAAATTTAACCCCGAATCCCCACTCTGAGGTCCGTTTTTACATTAGGTCAAAAATTTTTCACTTCTGTAGCAAAAAAAATCCGTGGAGACCCGGCATTGACAATTTCCTTCCCCGAACTACCAAAACGGCTGAAAAAATTAAAACTAGAAAAGGCACCATTTTTACAAGGATGAAATTAAACCTGAATCCATTCTGAGGTCTGTTTTTGCATTTTGGTCAAAAAAATTTTCACCTCTGGAGCACAAAAATACGTCACCCCGGCATCAGGAATGTCCTTCCCTGGATACCAAAACGGCTCAATTTTTGAAAAGTAGACAAAGCACCATATTTAAGCATCAAATTTAATCCCGAATCCCATTTTGAGGTCCGTTTTTACATTTGGGTCAAAAAAAATTTTTCACCTCTGCAGCAAAAAAATCTGTCACCCCGGCAACAGGACTTTCCTTCCCTGGATACCAAAACGGCTCAATTTTTGAAAAGTAGACAAAAGCAACCGTTTCTTTTTAAGCATGAAATTTGACCCTTAATCCCATTCTGAGGTCCATTTTTTCATTTGGGTCAAAAAAAAAATTTTCACCTCTGGAGCAGAAAAATCCGTGACCCCGGCGACACGGATTTCCTTCCCAGGATACCAAAACGACTCAATTTTTGAAAACTAGACAAATCACCATTTTTAAGCATGAAATTTAACCCAGATCCCATTCTGAGGTCCATTTTTACATTTGGGTCAAAAAAATTTTTTCACCTCTGGAGCAAAAAAATCCGTGACCCCGGCATCAGGAATTTCCTTCCCTGGATACCAAAACGGCTCACTTTTTGAAAACTAGACAAAGCACCATTTTTAAGCATCAAATTTAATCCCAAATCCCATTCTGAGGACCGTTTTTATATTTGGGTCAAAAAAAGTTTTTCACCTCTGGAGCAAAAAAATCCGTCACCCTGGCAACAGGAATTTCCTTCCCTGGATACTAAAAAGGCTCAATTTTTGAAAACTAGAAAAAGCACCCTTTTTAAGCATGAAATTTAACCCCGAATCCCATTCTGAGGTCCATTTTTACATTTGGGTCAAAAAAATTTTTCACCTCTGGAGCAAAAAAAATCCGTGACCCCAGCATGAGAAATTTCCTTCCCCGAACACCAAAAAGGCTGAAAAATTAAAAACTAGAAAAAGCACCATTTTTAAGCATGAAATTTAAACCTGAATCCCATTCTGAGGTCTGTTTTTACATTTTGGGTCAAAAAAAAATTTTCACCTCTGGAGCAAAAAAATCCGTCACCCTGGCATCAGGAATTTCCTTCCCTTGATACCAAAACGGCTCAATTTTTGAAAACTAGACAAAGCACCATTTTTAAGCATCAAATTTAATCCCGAATCCAATTCTGAGGTCCGTTTTTACATTTGGGTCCAAAAAAAATTTTCACCTCTGGAGCAAAAAAATCCGTGACCCCGGCATCAGGAATTTCCTTCCCTGGATACCAAAAAGGCTCAATTTTTGAAAACTAGAAAAAGCACCCTTTTTAAGCATGAAATTTAACCCCGAGTCCCATTCTGAGGTCCATTTTTACATTTGGGTCAAAAAAATTTTTCAACTCTGGAGCAAAAAAAATCCGTGACCCCAGCATGAGAAATTTCCTTCCCCGAACACCAAAACGGCTGAAAAATTAAAAACTAGAAAAAGCACCATTTTTAAGCATGAAATTTAAACCTGAATCCCATTCTGAGGTCTGTTTTTACATTTTGGGTCAAAAAATTTTTTCACCTCTGGAGCACAAAAATCCGTCACCCCGGCATCAGGAATTTCCTTCCCTGGGTACCAAAAAGGCTCAATTTTTGAAAACTAGACAAAGCACCATTTTTAAGCATCAAATTTAATACGGAATCCCATTCTGAGGTCAGTTTTTACATTTGAGTCAAAAAAATTTTTTCACCTCTGGAGCAAAAAAATCCGTCACCCTGGCAACAGGAATTTGCTTCCGTGCATACCAAAAAGGCTCAATTTTTGAAAACTAGAAAAAGCACCCTTTTTAAGCATGAAATTTAACCCCGAGTCCCATTCTGAGGTCCATTTTTACATTTGGGTCAAAAAAATTTTTCACCTCTGGAGCAAAAAAAATCCGTGACCCCAGCATGAGAAATTTCCTTCCCCGAACACCAAAAAGGCTGAAAAATTAAAAATTAGAAAAAGCACCATTTTTAAGCATGAAATTTAAACCTGAATCCCATTCTGAGGTCTGTTTTTACATTTTGGGTCAAAAAAAAATTTTCACCTCTGGAGCACAAAAATCCGTCACCCCGGCATCAGGAATTTCCTTCCCTGGATACCAAAAAGGCTCAATTTTTGAAAAGTAGACAAAGCACCATTTTTAAGCATCAAATTTAATACGGAATCCCATTCTGAGGTCCGTTTTTACATTTGAGTCAAAAAAAATTTTTCACCTCTGGAGCAAAAAAATCTGTCACCCTGGCAACAGGAATTTCCTTCCCTGGATACCAAAAAGGCTCAATTTTTGAAAACTAGAAAAAGCACCCTTTTTAAGCATGAAATTTAACCCCGAGTCCCATTCTGAGGTCCATTTTTACATTTGGGTCAAAAAATTTTTTCACCTCTGGAGCAAAAAAAATCCGTGACCCCAGCATGAGAAATTTCCTTCCCCGAACACCAAAAAGGCTGAAAAATTAAAAACTAGAAAAAGCACCATTTTTAAGCATGAAATTTAATCCTGAATCCCATTCTGAGGTCTGTTTTTACATTTTGGGTCAAAAAAAAATTTTCACCTCTGGAGCACAAAAATCCGTCACCCCGGCATCAGGAATTTCCTTCCCTGGATACCAAAAAGGCTCAATTTTTGAAAACTAGACAAAGCATCATTTTTAAGCATCAAATTTAATCCCGAAACCCATTTTGAGGTCCGTTTTTACATTTGGGTCAAAAAAAATTTTTCACCTCTGGAGCAAAAAAATCTGTCACCCCGGCAACAGGAATTTCCTTCCCTGGATACCAAAAAGGCTCAATTTTTGAAAACTAGAAAAAGCACCATTTTTAAGCATGAAATTTAACCCCGAATCCCATTCTGAGGTCCGTTGTTACATTTGGGTCAAAAAAATTTTTTCACCTCTGGAGCACAAACATCCGTGACCCCGGCATCATGGATTTCCTTCCCTAGATACCAAAACGGCTCAATATTTGAAAACTACAAAAAGCACCATTTTTAAGCATGACATTTAACCCCGAATCCCATTCTGAGGTCCGTTTTTACATTTGGGTCAAAAAAAAAAATTTCATCTCCGGAGCACAAAAATCCGTCACCCCCGCATCAGGAATTTCCTTCCCTTGATACCAAAAAGGCTCAATTTTTGAAAACTGGACAAAGCACCATTTTTAAGCATCAAATTTAATCCCGAATCCAATTCTGAGGTCCGTTTTTACATTTGGGTCCAAAAAAGTTTTCACCTCTGGAGCACAAAAATCCGTGACCCCGGCATCAGGAATTTCCTTCCCCGGACACTAAAACGGCTCAATTTTTGAAAATTAGAAGAAGCACCCTTTTTAAGCATGAAATTTAACCCCAAATCCCACTCTGAGGTCCATTTTTACATTTAGGGTCAAAAAAATTTTTTCACCTCTGGAGCACAAACATCCGTGACCCCGGCATCTGGGATTTCCTTCCCTAGATACCAAAACGGCTCAATATTTGAAAACTACAAAAAGCACCATTTTTAAGCATGACATTTAACCCTGAATCCCATTCTGAGGTCCGTTTTTACATTTGGGTCAAAAAAAAAAATTTCATCTCCGGAGCACAAAAATCCATGACCCCGGCATCAGGAATTTCCTTCCCTGGACACTAAAACGGCTCAATTTTTGAAAATTAGAAGAAGCACCATTTTTAAGCATGAAATTTAACCCCGAATCCCACTCTGAGGTCCGTTTTTACATTTAGGTCAAAAAAAATTTTTCACTTCTGGAGCAAAATAAATCCGTGACCCCGGCATGACAAATTTCCTTCCCCGAACACCAAAACGGCTGAAAAATTAAAAACTAGAAAAAGCACCATTTTTAAGCATGAAATTTAAACCTGAATCCCATTCTGAGGTCTGTTTTTACATTTTGGGTCAAAAAAAATTTTCACCTCTGGAGCACAAAAATCCGTCACCCCGGCATCAGGAATTTCCTTCCCTGGATACCAAAAAGGCTCAATTTTTGAACACTAGACAAAGCACCATTTTTAAGCATCAAATTTAATCCCGAATCCCATTTTGAGGTCCGTTTTTACATTTGGGTCAAAAAAAATTTTTCACCTCTGCAGCAAAAAAATCGGTCACCCCGGCAACAGGAATTTCCTTCCCTGGATACCAAAAAGGCTCAATTTTTGAAAACTAGAAAAAGCACCATTTTTAAGCATGAAATATAACCCCG
>NW_024099719.1:0-8665 GCF_016545835.1 Crotalus tigris
ACTCCGAGTTTGTTAGCGATGTCCATCTTGCTCTAGGAGTTCATGGTGACGTAAACCTAACTCTAATTGGAATTTTCCTCCAATGGGATTTTTCCATGTATTTTACCAGGAAACATACATAGGGCAGCCTAGAAAAGTCAGTGCCCTCCTAACCATACCCAAGCACTCCGAGTACGTTGGCGATGTCCATTTTGCTCTAGGAGTTCACGGTGACGTAACCCTAACCGTAAGTGGAATTTTCCTCCAATGGGATTTTCCCATGTATTTTACCAGGAAACATAGAAAGGGCAGCCTAGAAAAGTCAGTGCCCTTCTAACCATACCAAAGCACTCCGAGTTTGTTGGCGATGTCCATTTTGCTCTAAGAGTTCACGGTGACTTAACCCTAACCCTAAGTGGAATTTTCCTCCAATGGGATTTTCCCATGTATTTTACCAGGAAACATACATAGGGCAGCCTAGAAAAGTCAGTGCCCTCCTAACCATACCCAAGCACTCCGAGTTTGTTGGCGATGTCCATCTTGCTCTAGGAGTTCATAGTGACGTAACCCTAACCCTAAGTGGAATTTTCCTCCAATGGGATTTTGCCAAGTATTTTACCAGGAAACATACATAGAGCAGCCTAGAAAAGTCAGTGCCCTCCTAACCATACCCAAAAACTCCAAGTTTGTTGTCGATGTCAATTTTGCTGTAGGAGTTCACTGTGACGTAACCCTAACCCTAATTGGAATATTCCTACAATGAGATTTTCCCATGTATTTCACCAGGAAACGTAGATATTGCAGCCTAGAAAAATCAGTGCCCTCCTAACCATACCCAAGCACTCCGAGTTTGTTGGCGATGTCCATTTTGCTGTAGGAGTTCACGGTGACGTAACCCTAACCCTAAGTGAAATTTTCTTCCAATGGGATTTTCCCATGTATTTTACGAGGAAACATAGATTTTGCAGCCTAGAAAAGTCAGTGCCCTCCTAACCATACCCAAGCACGCTGAGTTTGTTGGCGATGTCCATTTTGCTCTAGGAGTTCACGGTGACGTAACCCTAACCCTAAGTGAAATTTTCCTCCAATGAGATTTTACCATGTATTTTACCAGGAAACGTAGATATTGCAGCCTAGAAAAGTCAGTGCCCTCCTAACCACACCCAAGCACTCCGAGTTTGTTGGCGATGTCCATTTTGCTCTAGGAGTTCACGGCGACGTAACCCTAACCCTAAGTGAAATTTTCTTCCAATGGGATTTTCCCATGTATTTTACCAGGAAACATAGATTTTGCAGCCTAGAAAAGTCAGTGCCCTCCTAACCAGACCCAAGCACTCCGAGTTAGTTGTCGATGTCCATTTTGCTGTAGGAGTTCACGGTGACGTAACCCTAACCCTAAGTGGAATTTTCCTACAATGGGATTTTCCCATGTATTTTACCAGGAAACCTAGACAGGGCAGCCTAGAAAAGTCAGTGCCCTCCTAACCATACCCACGCACCCCTAGTTTGTTGTCGATGTCCATTTTGCTCTAGGAGTTCACGGTGACGTAACCCTAAGTGGAATTTTCCTACAGTGGGATTTTCCCATGTATTTTACCAGGAAACATAGAAAGGGCAGCCTAGAAAAGTCAGTGCCCTCCTACCCATACCCAAGCACTCCTAGTTTGTTGTCAATGTTCATTTTGCTCTAAGAGTTTACATTGACGTAACCCTAACCCTAAGTGGAATTTTTCTCCAAAGGGATTTTCCCATGTATTTTACCAGGAAACATAGAAAGGGCACCCTAGAAAAGTCATTGCCCTCCTAACCATACCCAAGCACTCCAAGTTTGTTGTCAATGTCCATTTTGCTGTAGGAGTTCACGGTGACGTAACCCTAACCCTAAGTGGAATTTTCCTACAATGGGATTTTCCCATGTATTTTACCAGGAAACATAAAAAGGGCAGCCTAGAAAAGTGAGTGCCCTCCTAACCATACCGAAGCAATCCAGGTTTGTTGTCAATGTTCATTTTGCTCTAGGAGTTCATGGTGACGTAACCCTAACCCTAAGTGGAATTTTCCTACAATGGGATTTTCCAATGTATTTTACCAGGAAACATAGAAAGGGCAGCCTAGAAAAGTAAGTGCCCTCCTAACCATACCCAAGCACCCCTAGTTTGTTGTCGATGTCCATTTTGGTCTAGGAGTTCACGATGACGTAACCCTAACCCTAAGTGGAATTTTCCTACAGTGGGATTTTCCCATGTATTTTACCAGGAAACATAGAAAGGGCAGCCTAGAAAAGTGAGTGCCCTTCTAACCATACCAAACCACTCCGAGTTTGTTGGTGATGTCCATTTTGCTCTAAGAGTTCACGGTGACTTAACACTAACCCTAAGTGGAATTTTCCTCCAATGGGATTTTCCCATGTATTTTACAAGGAAACATACATAGGGCACCCTAGAAAAGTCAGTGCCCTCCTAACCATACCGAAGCACTCCAGGTTTGTTGTCAATGTTCATTTTGCTCTAGGAGTTCATGGTGACGTAACCCTAACCCTAAGTGGACTTTTCCTCCAATGGGATTTTCCCATGTATTTTACCAGGAAACATAGAAAGGGCAGCCTAGAAAAGTCAGTGCCCTCCTAACCATACCCAAGCACCCCTCGTTTGTTGTCGATGTCCATTTTGCTCTAGGAATTCACGGTGACGTAACCCTAACCCTAAGTGGAATTTTCCTACAATGGAATTTTCCCATGTATTTTACCAGGAAACATAGATAAGGTGGCCTAGAAAACACAGTGCCCTCCTTACCATACCCAAGCACTCCGAGTTCGTTGGCGATGTCCATTTCGCTGTATGAGTTCACGGTGACGTAACCCTAACCCTAAGTGGAATTTTCCTACAATGGGATTTTCCCATGTATTTTACCAGGAAACATAAAAAGGGCAGCCTAGAAAAGTCAGTGCCCTCCTAACCATACCCAGGCATTCCGAATTTGTTGTCCGATGTCCATTTTGCCTCTAGGGAGTTCATGTGAACGTAAACCCTAACCTAAGTGGAATTTCCTCCATGGGATTTTCCCATGATTTGTTACCAGGAAACATAGAAAGGGCAGCCTAGAAAAGTCAGTGCCCTCTCAACCATACCCAAGCACCCCTAGTTTGTTGTCGATGTCCATATTTGCTCTAGGACATTCAAAAAAAAAAAAAAAAAAAAAACGGTGACGTAAACCCTAACCCTAAGTGGAATTTCCTACAATGGAATTTTTCCCGATGTAATTTTACCAGGAAACATAGATTAAGGTGGCCTAGAAACCACAATGACCTCCTTACATACATATAACCCAATCGACCTCCGAGTTTGTTGGCAATGTCCATTTTGCTGTAAGAGTTCACGGTGACATAACCCTAACCCTAAGTGGAATTTTCCTCCAATGGGATTTTCCCATGTATTTTACAAGGAAACATACATAGGGCACCCTAGAAAAGTCAGTGCCCTCCTAACCATACCGAAGCACTCCAGGTTTGTTGTCAATGTTCATTTTTCTCTAGGAGTTAATGGTGACGTAACCCTAACCCTAAGTGGAATTTTCCTCCAATGGGATTTTCCCATGTATTTTACCAGGAAACATAGAAAGGGCAGCCTAGAAAAGTCAGTGCCCTCCTAACCATACCCAAGCATTCCGAATTTGTTGTTGATGTCCATTTTGCTCTAGGAGTTCATGGTGACGTAACCCTAACCCTAAGTGGAATTTTCCTCCAATGGGATTTTCCCATGTATTTTACCAGGAAACATTAAAGGGCAGCCTAGAAAAGTCAGTGCCCTCCTAACCATACCCAAGCACCCCTAGTTTGTTGTCGATGTCCATTTTGCTCTAGGAATTCACGGTGACGTAACCCTAACCCTAAGTGGAATTTTCCTACAATGGAATTTTCCCATGCATTTTACCAGGAAACATAGATAAGGTGGCCAAGAAAAGACAGTGCCCTCCTTACCATACCCAAGCACTCCGAGTTCGTTGGCGATGTCCATTTTGCTGTAGGAGTTCACAGTGACGTAACCCTAACCCTAAGTGGAATTTTCCTACAATGGGATTTTCCCATGTATTTTACCAGGAAACATAAAAAGGGCAGCCTAGAAAAGTGAGTGCCCTCCTAACCATACCGAAGCAATCCAGGTTTGTTGTCAATGTTCATTTTGCTCTAGGAGTTCATGGTGACGTAACCCTAACCCTAAGTGGAATTTTCCTCCAATGGGATTTTCCCATGTATTTTACCAGGAAACATTAAAGGGCAGCCTAGAAAAGTCAGTGCCCTCCTAACCATACCCAAGCACCCCTAGTTTGTTGTCGATGTCCATTTTGCTCTAGGAATTCACGGTGACGTAACCCTAAGCCTAAGTGGAATTTTCCTACAATGGAATTTTCCCATGTATTTTACCAGGAAACATAGATAAGGTGGCCTAGAAAACACAGTGCCCTCCTTACCATACCCAAGCACTCCGAGTTCGTTGGCGATGTCCATTTTGCTGTAGGAGTTCACGGTGACGTAACCCTAACCCTAAGTGGAATTTTCCTACAATGGGATTTTCCCATGTATTTTACAAGGAAACATACATAGGGCACCCTAGAAAAGTCAGTGCCCTCCTAACCATACCGAAGCACTCCCTGTTAGTTGTCTATGTTCATTTTGCTCTAGGAGTTCATGGTGACGTAACCCTAACCCTATGTGGAATTTTCCTCCAATGGGATTTTCCCATGTATTTTACCAGGAAACAAAGAAAGGGCAGCCTAGAAAAGTCAGTGCCCTCCTAACCATACCCAAGCACCCCTAGTTTGTTGTCGATGTCCATTTTGCTCTAGGACTTCACGGTGACGTAACCCTAACCCTAAGTGGAATTTTCCTACAATGGAATTTTCCCATGTATTTTACCAGGAAACATAGATAAGGTGGCCTAGAAAACGACAGTGCCCCCTTACCATACACCAAGCACCTCCGAGTTCGTTGGCGATGTCGATTTGCGTAGGAGTTCATGGTGACCTAACCCTAACCCTAAGTGGAATTTTCCTGATATTGGATTTTCCCATGTATTTTTTCAGGAAAAAAGGGCAGCCTAGAAAAGTCAGTGACAATCCTAACATACCCAGCACATTACGAATTTGTTGTAGATGCTCCATTTTGCATCTTAGGAGTTTCATGGTACGTAACATAACCACTAAGTGGCATTTTCCTCCAAGTGGATTTCCATGTATTTTACCAGGAAAACATAGAAAGGGCAGCCCATAGAAAAGTCAGTTGCCCTACTAACCATACCAAGCACCACTAAGTTGTTGTCGATGTCCATTTTGCTATAGGAATTCACCCCGGTGACGTAACCCTAACCCTAAGTGGAATTTTCCTACAATGGAATTTTCCCATGTATTTTACCAGGAAACATAGATAAGGTGGCCTAGAAAACACAGTGCCCTCCTTACCATACCCAAGCACTCCGAGTTCGTTGGCGATGTCCATTTTGCTGTAGGAGTTCACGGTGACGTAACCCTAACCCTAAGTGGAATTTTCCTACAATGGGATTTTCCCATGTATTTTACCAGGAAACATAAAAAGGGCAGCCTAGAAGAGTCAGTGCCCTCCTAACCATACCCAAGCATTCCGAATTTGTTGTCGATGTCCATTTTGCTCTAGGAGTTCATGGTGACGTAACCCTAACCCTAAGTGGAATTTTCCTCCAATGGGATTTTCCCGTGTATTTTACCAGGAAACATAGAAAGGGCAGCCTAGAAAAGTCAGTGCCCTCCTAACCATACCCAAGCACCTCTAGTTTGTTGTCGATGTCCATTTTGCTCTAGGAATTCACGGTGACGTAACCCTAACCCTAAGTGGAATTTTCCTACAATGGAATTTTCCCATGTATTTTACCAGGAAACATAGAAAGGGCAGCCTATAAAAGTCAGTGCCCTTCTAACCATACCCAAGCACTCCGAGTTTGTTGGCGATGTCCATTTTGCTCTAAGAGTTCACGGTGACGTAACCCTAACTCTAATTGGAATTTTCCTCCAATGGGATTCTTCCATGTATTTTACCAGGAAACATACATAGGGCAGCCTAGAAAAGTCAGTGCCCTCCTAACCATACCCAAGAACTCCGAGTACGTTGGCGATGTCCATTTTGCTCTAGCAGTTCACGGTGACGTAACCCTAACTCTAATTGGAATTTTCCTACAATGGGATTTTCCCATATATTTTACCAGGAAACATAGAAAGGGCAGCCTATAAAAGTCAGTGCCCTTCTAACCATACCCAAGCACTCCGAGTTTGTTGGCGATTTCCATTTTGCTCTCAGAGTTCACGGTGACGTAACCCTAACCCTAAGTGGAATTTTCCTTCAATGCTATTTTCCCATGTATTTTACCAGGAAACATACATAGGGCAGCCTAGAAAAGTCAGTGCCCTCCTAACCATACCCAAGCACTCCGAGTTTGTTGGCAATGTCCATCTTGCTCTAGGAGTTCATAGTGACGTAACCCTAACCCTAAGTGGAAATTTCCTCCAATGGGATTTTCCCAAGTATTTTACCAGGAAACATACATAGGGCAGCCTAGAAAAGTCAGTGCCCTCCTAACCATACCCAAGCACTCCAAGTTTGTTGTCGATGTCCATTTTGCTTTAGGAGTTCACGATGACGTAACCCTAACCCTAATTGGAATTTTCCTACAATGAGATTTTCGCATGTATTTCACCAGGAAACGTAGATATTGCAGCCAAGAAAAGTCAGTGCCCTCCTAACCATACCCAAGCACTCCGAGTTTGTTGGCGATGTCCATTTTGCTGTAGGAGTTCACGGTGACGTAACCCTAACCCTAGGTGAAATTTTCTTCCAATGGGATTTTCCCATGTATTTTACCAGGAAACATAGATTTTGCAGCCTAGAAAAGTCAGTGCCCTCCTAACCATACCCAAGCACTCCGAGTTTGTTGGCGATGTCCATTTTGCTCTAGGAGTTCACGGTGACGTAACCCTAACCCTAAGTGAAATTTTCCTCCAATGAGATTTTACCATGTATTTTACCAGGAAACGTAGATATTGCAGCCTAGAAAAGTCAGTGCCCTCCTAACCACACCCAAGCACTCCGAGTTTGTTGGCGATGTCCATTTTGCTCTAGGAGTTCACGGCGACGTAACCCTAACCCTAAGTGAAATTTTCTTCCAATGGGATTTTCCCATGTATTTTACCAGGAAACATAGATTTTGCAGCCTAGAAAAGTCAGTGCCCTCCTAACCATACCCAAGCACTCCGAGTTAGTTGTCGATGTCCATTTTGCTGTAGGAGTTCACGGTGACGTAACCCTAACCCTAAGTGGAATTTTCCTACAATGGGATTTTCCCATGTATTTTACCAGGAAACCTAGAAAGGGCAGCCTAGAAAAGTCAGTGCCCTCCTAACCATACCCACGCACCCCTAGTTTGTTGTCGATGTCCATTTTGCTCTAGGAGTTCACGGTGACGTAACCCTAAGTGGAATTTTCCTACAATGGGATTTTCCAATGTATTTTACCAGGAAACATAGAAAGGGCAGCCTAGAAAAGTCAGTGCCCTCCTACCCATACCCAAGCACTCCTAGTTTGTTGCCGATGTCCATTTTGCTCGAAGAGTTCATGGTGACGTAACCCTAACCCTAAGTGTAATTTTCCTACAATGGGATTTTCCATGTATTTTACCAGGAAACATAAAAAGGGCAGCCTAGAAAAGTGAGTGCCCTCCTAACCATACCCAAGCACTCCGAGTTCGTTGGCGATGTCCATTTTGCTGTAGGAGTTCACGGTGACGTAACCCTAACCCTAAGTGGAATTTTCCTACAGTGGGATTTTCCCATGTATTTTACCAGGAAACATAGAAAGGGCAGCCTAGAAAAGTGAGTGCCCTTCTAACCATACCAAAGCACTCCGAGTTTGTTGGCGATGTCCATTTTGCTCTAAGAGTTCACGGTGACTTAACACTAACCCTAAGTGGAATTTTCCTCCAATGGGATTTTCCCATGTATTTTACAAGGAAACATACATAGGGCACCCTAGAAAAGTCAGTGCCCTCCTAACCATACCGAAGCACTCCAGGTTTGTTGTCAATGTTCATTTTGCTCTAGGAGTTCATGGTGACGTAACCCTAACCCTAAGTGGAATTTTCCTCCAATGGGATTTTCCCATGTATTTTACCAGGAAACATAGAAAGGGCAGCCTAGAAAAGTCAGTGCCCTCCTAACCATACCCAAGCACCCCTAGTTTGTTGTCGATGTCCATTTTGCTCTAGGAATTCACGGTGACGTAACCCTAACCCTAAGTGGAATTTTCCTACAATGGAATTTTCCCATGCATTTTACCAGGAAACATAGATAAGGTGGCCAAGAAAAGACAGTGCCCTCCTTACCATACCCAAGCACTCCGAGTTCGTTGGCGATGTCCATTTTGCTGTAGGAGTTCACAGTGACGTAACCCTAACCCTAAGTGGAATTTTCCTACAATGGGATTTTCCCATGTATTTTACCAGGAAACATAAAAAGGGCAGCCTAGAAAAGTCAGTGCCCTCCTAACCATACCCAAGCATTCCGAATTTGTTGTCGATGTCCATTTTGCTCTAGGAGTTCATGGTGACGTAACACTAACCCTAAGTGAAATTTTCCTCCAATGAGATTTTCCCATGTATTTGACCAGGAA
>NW_024099720.1:0-7221 GCF_016545835.1 Crotalus tigris
GGGAACGAAATTCCTGATGCCGGGGTCAGGGATTTTTATGCTGTGGAGGTGAAAAATTTTTTTTCACCCAAACGTATAAACGGATGTCAGAATGGGATTCGGGGTTAAATTTCATGCTTAAAAAGGTGCTTTTTGTACTTTTTAAAAATTGAGCCATTTTGGTGTCCGGGGAAGGAAATTCCTGATGCCGGTGTCAGGGATTTTTTTGCTCTGGAGGTGAAAAAATTTTTTTGACCCAAATGTATAAACGGATGTCAGAATGGGATTCGGGGTTAAATTTCATGGTTAAAAAAGGTGCTTTTTGTAGTTTTTAAAAATTGAGCCATTTTGGTGTCCGGGAAGGAAATTCCTGATGCCGGGGTCAGGGATTTTTTGCTCCGGAGGTAAAAATTTTTGTTTATCCCAAATGTAAAAACGTCAGAATGGGATTCAGGGTTAAATTTCATGCTTAAAACTGGTCCTTTTTTAGTTTGTAAAAATTGAGCCATTTTGGTGTCCAGGGAAGGAAATTCCCGATACCGGGGTCAGGGATTTTTGTACTCTGGAGGTGAAACTTTTTGCTTCACCCAAATGTAAACACAGATGTCAGAATGCGATTCGGGGTTAAATTTCATGCTTTAAAAAGGTGCTTTTTGTACTTTTAAAAAATTGAGCCGTTTTGGTGTCCAGGGAAGGAAATTCCTGATGCCGGGGTCAGGGATTTTTGTGGTCCGGAGGTGAAATTTTTTTTGACCCAAATGTATAAACGGATGTCAGAATGGGATTCGGGGTTAAAATTCAAGCTTAAAAATGGTCCTTTTTTAGTTTTTAAAAATTGAGCCGTTTTGGTGTCCAGGGAAAAAAATTCCTGATGCTGGGGTCAGGGTTTTTTGTGCTCCGGAGGTGAAAATTTTTTTTTCCCCCAAATGTATAAACGGACGTCAGAATGGGATTCAGGGTTAAATTTCATGCTTTAAAAAGGTGCTGTTTGTAGTTTTAAAAAATTGAGCCGTTTTGGTGTGCAGGGAAAGAAATTCCTGATGCCGGGGTCAAGGATTTTTTTGCTCTGGAGGTGAAAATTTTTTTTTTTCCCAAATGTATAAACGGACTTCAGAATGGGATTCGGGGTTAAATTTCATGCTTTAAAAAGGTGCTTTTTGTAGTTTTTATAAATTGTGCCGTTTTGGTTTCTGGGGAAGGAAATTCCTGATGCCGGGGTCAGGGATTTTTATGCTGTGGAGGTGAAAAATTTTTTTTCACCCAAACATATAAACGGATGTCAGAATGGGATTCGGGGTTAAATTTCATGCTTTAAAAAGATGCTTTTTGTAGTTTTTAAAAATTGAGCCATTTTGGTGTCCAGGGAAGGAAATTCCTGATGCCGGGGTCAGGGATTTTTTTGCTCTGGAGGTGAAAATTTTTGCTTCACCCAAATGTATAAACGGACATCAGAATGGGATTCAGGGTTAAATTTCATGCTTAAAAATGGTCCTTTTTTAGTTTGTAAAAATTGAGCCATTTTGGTGTCCAGGGAAGGAAATTCCTGATGCCGGGGTCAAGGATTTTTTTGCTCTGGAGGTGAAAATTTTTGCTTCACCCAAATGTAAAAACAGACGTCAGAATGCGATTCGGGGTTAAATTTCAATCTTAAAAATGGTCCTTTTTTAGTTTTTAAAAATTGAGCCATTTTGGTGTCCCGGGAAAGAAATTCCTGATGCCGGGATCAGGAATTTTTATGCTGTGGAGGTGAAAAATTTTTTTTCACCCAAACGTATAAACGGATGTCAGAATGGGATTCGGGGTTAAATTTCATGCTTAAAAAGGTGCTTTTTGTAGTTTTTAAAAATTGAGCCATTTTGGTGTCCGGGGAAGGAAATTCCTGATGCCGGTGTCAGGGATTTTTTTGCTCTGGAGGTGAAAAAATTTTTTTGACCCAAATGTATAAACGGATGTCAGAATGGGATTCGGGGTTAAATTTTTCCTGGTTAAAAAAGGTGGCTTTTTGTAGTTTTTTAAAATTGAGCCATTTTGGTGTCCGGGAAGGAAATTTCCTGATGCCGGGGTCAGGGATTTTTTGCTCGCGAGGTGAAAAATTTTTTGTTTACTCCCAAATGTAAAAACTCAGAATGGATTCAGAGGGTTAAATTTCATGCTTAAAAATGGTCCTTTTTTAGTTTGTAAAAATTGAGCCATTTTGGTGTCCAGGGAAGGAAATTCCTGATACCGGGGTCAGGGATTTTTGTACTCTGGAGGTGAAACTTTTTGCTTCACCCAAATGTAAAGACAGACGTCAGAATGTGGTTCGGGGTTAAATTTCATGCTTTAAAAAGGTGCTTTTTGTACTTTTAAAAAATTGAGCCGTTTTGGTGTCCAGGGAAGGAAATTCCTGATGCCGGGGTCAGGGATTTTTGTGCTCCGGAGGTGAAATTTTTTTTGACCCAAATGTATAAACGGATGTCAGAATGGGATTCGGGGTTAAATTTCAAGCTTAAAAATGGTCCTTTTTTAGTTTTTAAAAATTGAGCCGTTTTGGTGTCCAGGGAAGAAAATTCCTGATGCTGGGGTCAGGGATTTTTGTGCTCCGGAGGTGAAAATTTTTTTTTCCCCCAAATGTATAAACGGACGTCAGAATGGGATTCGGGGTTAAATTTCATGCTTTAAAAAGGTGCTTTTTGTAGTTTTAAAAAATTGAGCCGTTTTGGTGTGCAGGGAAGGAAATTCCTGATGCCGGGTTCAAGGATTTTTTTGCTCTGGAGGTGAAAATTTTTTTTTGACCCAAATGTATAAACGGACTTCAGAATGGGATTCGGGGTTAAATTTCATGCTTAAAAAAGGTGCTTTTTGTAGTTTTTATAAATTGTGCCGTTTTGGTTTCTGGGGAAGGAAAGTCCTGATGCCGGGGTCAGGGATTTTTGAGCTCTGGAGGTGAAAATTTTTGCTTCACCCAAATGTAAAAACAGACGTCAGAATGCGATTCGGGGTTAAATTTCATGCTTTAAAAAGATGCTTTTTGTAGTTTTTAAAAATTGAGCCATTTTGGTGTCCGGGGAAGGAAATTCCTGATGCCGGGGTCAGGGATTTTTTGCTCCGGAGGTGAAAATTTTTGTTTATCCCAAATGTAAAGATGTCAGAATGGGATTCAGGGTTAAATTTCATGCTTAAAAATGGTCCTTTTTGAGTTTGTAAAAATTGAGCCATTTTGGTGTCCAGGGAAGGAAATTCCCGATACCGGGGTCAGGGATTTTTGTACTCTGGAGGTGAAACTTTTTGCTTCACCCAAATGTAAACACAGACGTCAGAATGCGATTCGGGGTTAAATTTCATGCTTTAAAAAAGGTGCTTTTTGTACTTTTAAAAAATTGAGCCGTTTTGGTGTCCAGGGAAGGAAATTCCTAATGCCGGGGTCAGGGATTTTTGTGCTCCGGAGGTGAAATTTTTTTTTACCCAAATGTATAAATGGATGTCAGAATGGGATTCGGGGTTAAATTTAATGCTTAAAAAAGGTGCTTTTTGTAGTTTTTAAAAATTGAGCCATTTTGGTGTCCGGGGAAGGAAATTCCTGATGCCGGGGTCAGGGATTTTTTGCTCCGGAGGTGAAAATTTTTGTTTATCCCAAATGTAAAAACGTCAGAATGGGATTCAGGGTTAAATTTCATGCTTAAAAATGGTCCTTTTTTAGTTTGTAAAAATTGAGCCATTTTGGTGTCCAGGGAAGGAAATTCCTGATACCGGGGTCAGGGATTTTTGTACTCTGGAGGTGAAACTTTTTGCTTCACCCAAATGTAAAGACAGACGTCAGAATGTGGTTCGGGGTTAAATTTCATGCTTTAAAAAGGTGCTTTTTGTACTTTTAAAAAATTGAGCCGTTTTGGTGTCCAGGGAAGGAAATTCCTGATGCCGGGGTCAGGGATTTTTGTGCTCCGGAGGTGAAATTTTTTTTGACCCAAATGTATAAACGGATGTCAGAATGGGAGTCGGGGTTAAAATTCATGCTTAAAAAAGGTCCTTTTTTAGTTTTTAAAAATTGAGCCCTTTTGGTGTCCAGGGAAGGAAATTCCTGATGCCGGGGTCAGGGATTTTTGTGCTCTAGAGGTGAAACTTTTTGCTTCACCCAAATGTAAACACAGATGTCAGAATGAGATTCGGGCTTACATTTCATACTTTAAAAAGGTGCTTTTTGTACTTAAAAAATTGAGCCGTTTTGGTGTGCAGGGAAGGAAATTCCTGATGCCGGGGTCAGGGATTTTTGTGCTGCGGAGGTGAAAAAATTTTTTTGACCTAAATGTAAAAACAGGCGTCAGAATGCAATTCGGGGTTAAATTTCAAGCTTAAAAATGGTCCTTTTTTAGTTTTTAAAAATTGAGCCGTTTTGGTGTCCAGGGAAGAAAATTCCTGATGCTGGGGTCAGGGATTTTTGTGCTCCGGAGGTGAAAATTTTTTTTTCCCCCAAATGTAGAAACGGACGTCAGAATGGGATTCAGGGTTAAATTTCATGCTTTAAAAAGGTGCTTTTTGTAGTTTTAAAAAATTGAGCCGTTTTGGTGTGCAGGGAAGGAAATTCCTGATGCTGGGGTCAGGGATTTTTTTGCTCTGGAGGTGAAAAAAATTTTTTGACCCAAATGTATAAACGGATGTCAGAATGGGATTCGGGGTTAAATTTCATGGTTAAAAAAGGTGCTTTTTGTAGTTTTTAAAAATTGAGCCATTTTGGTGTCCGGGGAAGGAAATTCCTGATGTCGGGGTCAGGGATTTTTTGCTCCGGAGGTGAAAATTTTTGTTTATCCCAAATGTAAAAACGTCAGAATGGGATTCAGGGTTAAAATTCATGCTTAAAAATGGTCCTTTTTTAGTTTGTAAAAATTGAGCCATTTTGGTGTCCAGGGAAGGAAATTCCTGATACCGGGGTCAGGGATTTTTGTCTCCGGAGGTGAAAATTTTTTTTGACCCAAATGTATAAACAGACATCAGAATGGGATTCGGGGTTAAATTTCATGCTTTAAAAAGGTGCTTTTTGTAGTTTTAAAAAATTGAGCCGTTTTGGTGTCTGCAGGGAAGGAAATTCCGGATGGCCGGGGTCAGGGATTTTTGTGCTCCGTAGGTGAAATTTTTTTTGACCCAAATGTATATGGATGTCAGGAATGTGATTCGGGGTAAATCCATGCTTGAAAAAGGTCCTTTTAGTTTTTAAAAATGAGCCGATTTGGTGTCAGGGAAGGAAATTCCTGATGCGGGGGTCAGGGATTTTTGTGCTCTAAGGTGAAACTTTTTGCTTCACCCAATGTAAACACAGATGGTCAGAATGAGATTCGGGCTTCATTTTCATACTTTAAAAAGGTTCTTTTGTACTTAAAAATTGAAAAAGCCGTTTTGGTGTTCAGGGGAAGGAATTCCTGATGCCGGGGTCAGGATTTTTGTCTCCAAGGGAAAGGGTGAAAATTTTTTTTGACCCAATGTAAAACAGGCGTCAGAAATGCATCGGGTTAAATTTCAAGCTTAAAAATGGTCCTTTTTTAGTTTTTTAAAATTGAGCCGTTTTGGTGTCCAGGGAAGAAAATTCCTGATGCTGGGGTCAGGGATTTTTGTGCTCCGGAGGTGAAATTTTTTTTTTCCCCCAAATGTATAAACGGACGTCAGAATGGGATTCAGGGTTAAATTTCATGGTTAAAAAAGGTGTTTTTTGTAGTTTTAAAAAATTGAGCCGTTTTGGTGTGCAGGGAAGGAAATTACTGATGCTGGGGTCAGGGATTTTTTTGCTCTGGAGGTGAAAAAAATTTTTTGACCCAAATGTATAAACGGATGTCAGAATGGGATTCGGGGTTAAATTTCATGGTTAAAAAAGGTGCTTTTTGTAGTTTTTAAAAATTGAGCCATTTTGGTGTCCGGGAAGGAAATTCCTGATGCCGGGGTCAGGGATTTTTTGCTCCGGAGGTAAAAATTTTTGTTTATCCCAAATGTAAAAACGTCAGAATGGGATTCAGGGTTAAATTTCATGCTTAAAACTGGTCCTTTTTTAGTTTGTAAAAATTGAGCCATTTTGGTGTCCAGGGAAGGAAATTCCCGATACCGGGGTCAGGGATTTTTGTACTCTGGAGGTGAAACTTTTTGCTTCACCCAAATGTAAACACAGACGTCAGAATGCGATTCAGGGTTAAATTTCATGCTTTAAAAAGGTGCTTTTTGTACTTTTAAAAAATTGAGCCGTTTTGGTGTCCAGGGAAGGAAATTCCTGATGCCGGGGTCAGGGATTTTTGTGCTCCGGAGGTGAAATTTTTTTTGACCCAAATGTATAAACGGATGTCAGAATGGGATTCGGGGTTAAAATTCATGCTTAAAAAATGTCCTTTTTTAGTTTTTAAAAATTGAGCTGTTTTGGTGTCCAGGGAAGGAAATTCCTGATGCCGGGGTCAGGGATTTTTTTGCTCCGGAGGTGAAAATTTTTTTTGACCCAAATGTATAAACAGACATCAGAATGGGATTCGGGGTTAAATTTCATGCTTTAAAAAGGTGCTTTTTGTAGTTTTAAAAAATTGAGCCGTTTTGGTGTGCAGGGAAGGAAATTCCTGATGCTGGGGTCAGGGATTTTTGTGCTCTGGAGGTGAAAAATTTTTTTGGACCCAAATGTATAAACGGACATCAGAATGGGATTCGGGGTTAAAATTCATGCTTTAAAAAGTTGCTTTTTGTAGTTTTTATAAATTGTGCCGTTTTGGTTTCTGGGGAAGGAAATTGCTGATGCCGGGGTCAGGGATTTTTGAGCTCTGGAGGTGAAAATTTTTGCTTCACCCAAATGTAAAAACAGACGTCAGAATGCGATTCGGGGTTAAATTCATGCTTAAAAATGGTCCTTTTTTAGTTTTTAAAAATTGAGCCATTTTGGTGTCCGGGGAAGGAAATTCCTGATGCCGGGGTCAGGGATTTTTTGCTCCGGAGGTGAAAATTTTTGTTTATCCCAAATGTAAAAACGTCAGAATGGGATTCAGGGTTAAATTTCATGCTTAAAAATGGTCCTTTTTTAATTTGTAAAAATTGAGCCATTTTGGTGTCCAGGGAAGGAAATTCCCGATACCGGGGTCAGGGATTTTTCTACTCTGGAGGTGAAACTTTTTGCTTCACCCAAATGTAAACACAGACGTCAGAATGCGATTCGGGGTTAAATTTCATGCTTTAAAAAGGTGCTTTTTGTACTTTTAAAAAATTGAGCCGTTTTGGTGTCCAGGGAAGGAAATTCCTGATGCCGGGGTC
>NW_024099721.1:0-14272 GCF_016545835.1 Crotalus tigris
GTCTTTTTTAAAGGGACCAAACCAGAAAAGGTGAATAGGAGTTAAAATTAGCTTGAAAGGTAAAATTATCACAGGAACTGACTTTCATCTTAGGAATAAAGTGAATTCTTGGGGTAATTTTAGCCAAGAATTCAAGTTCTTAGAATAAAATTTTGATGGAACCTGAGCTAATCTCAGCCATGTCCTTTTTAAAGGGACCAAACCAGCAAAGGTGAATAGGATTTAAAATTAGCTTTAAAGGTAAATTATCTCAGGAACTGACTTTCTTCTTAGGAATAAAAGTGAATTCTTGGGGTAATTTTAGCCAAGAATTCAAGTTCTTAAAATAAACTTTTGATGGAACCTGAGCTAATCTCAGCCATGTCCTTTTTAAAGGGACCAAACCAGCAAAGGTGAATAGGAGTTAAAATTAGCTTTAAAGGTAAAATTATCTCAGGAACTGACTTTCCTCTTAGGAATAAAGTAAATTCTTGGGGTAATTTTAGCCAAGAATTCAAGTTCTTATAATATTTTAATGGAACCTGAGGTAATCTCAGCCATGCCCCTTTTAAAGGGACCAAACCAGCAAAGGTGAATAGGAGTTAAAATTAGCTTTAAAGGTAAAATTATCCAGGAACTGACTTTCTCTGTAGGAATAGTGAATTCTTGGGGTATTTTAGCCCAAATTCAGTTCTTAGAATAAAATTTGATGGAACCTGAGCTAATCTCAGCCATGTCCTTTTTACAAGGGACCAAACCATCAAAGGTGAATAGGAGTTAAAATTACTTTAAAAGTAAAATTATCTCGGAACTGACTTTCCTCTTAGGAATAAGTGAATTCTTGGGGTACTCTTTTAGCCAAAAATTCAAGTTCTTAGAATAAAATTTTGATGGAACCTGATCTAATCTCAGACATTTCCTTTTAAGGTCCAAACGCAGCAAGGTGAATAGGAGTTAAATTAGCTTTAAAGGTAAAATTATCTCAGTAACTGCTTTTCCTCTTTAGGATAAAGTGAAATTCTGGGGGTAATTTAGCCAAGAATTCAAGTTCTTAATAAAATTTTGTTGGAACCTGAGCTAATCTCAGCCATGTCCTTTTTAAAGGGACCAAACCAGCAAAGGTGAATAGGAGTTAAAATTAGCTTGAAAGGTAAAATTATCTCTTGAACTGACTTTCATCTTAGGAATAAAGTGAATTCCTGGGGTAATTTTAGCCAAGAATTCAAGTTCTTAGAATAAAATTTTGATGGAACCTGAGCTAATCTCAGCCATGTCCTTTTTAAAGGGACCAAACCAGCAAAGTTGAATAGGATTTAAAATTAGCTTTAAAGGTAAAATTATCTCAGGAACTGACTTTCTTCTTAGGAATAAAGTGAATTCTTGGGGTAATTTTTGCCAAGAATTCAAGTTCTTAGAATAAAATTTTAATGGAACCTGAGCTAATCTCAGCCATGTCTTTTTTAAAGGGACCAAACCAGAAAAGGTGAATAGGAGTTAAAATTAGCTTGAAAGGTAAAATTATCTCAAGAACTGACTTTCTTCTTAGGAATAAAGTGAATTCTTGGGGTAATTTTAGCAAAAAATTCAAGTTCTTAGAATAAAATTTTAATGGAACCTGAGCTAATCTCAGCCATGTCCTTGTGTAAAAGGGGACCAAACCAGCCCAAGTTAATAGGATTTAAATTAGCTTTAAAGGTAAAATTATTCCAGGAACTGACTTTCCTTTTAGGAATAAAGTGAATTCTTGGGATAATTTTAGCCAATAATTCAAGTTTTGGTGGAACCTGAGTTAATCTCAGCCATGTCCTTTTTAAAGGGACCAAACCAGCAAAGGTGAATAGGAGTTAAAATTAGCTTTAAAGTAAAATTATTTCAGGAATTGACTTTCCTCTTAGGAATAAAGTGAATTCTTGGGATAATTTTAGCCAAGAATTCAAGTTCTAAGAATAAAATTTTGGTGGACCCTGAGGTAATCTGAGCCATGTCCTTTTTAAAGGGACCAAACCACCAAAGGTGAATAGGAGTTACATTAGCTTTAAAGGGTAAAATTTCTCAGTCACTGACTTTCCTCTTAGGATAATAAGTGAATTCTTGGGTAATTTTAGCCAAGAATTCAGTTCTTAAAATAATTTTGATGGAACCTAGCTAATCTCGCATGTCTTTTTTAGGGACCGAAACCATAAAAGGTGAATCGGGTTAAAATTAGCTTGAAAAAGGTAAAATTATCTCAGGAACTGACTTTCTTCGTAGGAATAAAGTTGATTCTTGGGGTAAGTTTTAGTGCCAAAAAAAAATTCAAGTTCTTAGAATAAAAAAAAAAAAACAAATTTTTGATGGAACCTGAGCTAATCTCAGCCATGTCCTTTTTAAAGGGACCAAAACCCAGCAAGGGTGAATAGGATTTTAAATTAGCTTTAAAGGTAAAATTTATCTCAGGAACTGACTTTCTTCTTGAGAATAAGTTGATTGTTGGGGGTATTTAGCCAAGACTTCAAAGTTCTTAGGAATAAAATTTTGATGGAACCTGAGCTAATCTCAGCCATGTCCTTTTTAAAGGGACCAAACCATCAAAGGTGAATAGGAGTTAAAATTAGCTTGAAAGGTAAAATTATCTCTTGAACTGACTTTCCTCTTAGGAATAAAGTGAATTCCTGGGTTAATTTTAGCCAAGAATTCAAGTTCTTAAAATAAAATTTTGATGGAACCTGAGCAAATCTCAGCCACGTCCTTTTTAAAGGGACCAAACCAGCAAAGGTGAATAGGAGTTAAAATTAGCTTTAAAGGTAAAATTATCTTAGGAACTGACTTTCTTCTTAGGAATAAAGTGAATTTCTTGGGGTAATTTTAGCCAAGAATTCAAGTTCTTAATAAAATTTTGATGAACCTGAAGGAAATCTCAGCCATGTCCTTTTTAAGGGACCCAAACAGCAAGGTGAATAGGATTTAAAATTAGCTTTAAAGTGTAAAATTATCTTAGGAACTGAACTTTCTTCTTAGGAATAAAGTGAATTCTTGGAGTAATTTTAGCCAAGAATTCAAGTTCTTAAAATAAATTTTTGTGGAACCTGGCTAATCTCATCCAGCCAGTCCTTTTTAAAGATGCCCAACCAGCACAAAGGTGACTGAGATTAAAATTAGCTTTAAAGGTAAAATTATCTCAGGAACTGCTTTCTTCTTAGGAATAAGTGAATTTCTTGGGGTACATTTTAGCCAAGATTCAAGTCTTAAAATAAAATTTTGATGGAACCTGAGCAAATCTCAGCCATGTCCTTTTTAAAGGGACCAAACCAGCAAAGGTGAATAGGAGTTAAAATTAGCTTGAAAGGTAAAATTATCTCTTGAACTGACTTTCCTCTTAGGAATAAAGTGAATTCCTGGGGTAATTTTAGCCAAGAATTTAAGTTCTTAAATTCTTAAAGGTGAATAGGAGTTAAAATTAGCTTTAAAGGTAAAATTATCTCAGGAATTGATTTTGCTCTCAGGAATAAAGTATTTTTTTTGGAATCTGAGGTAATTTTAATCAACGCACAAGCCCCTAAAAGTAAAATATATAATAATAATAAAGTTGGAAGGGATCTTAGAGGTCATCTAGTCCAACCCTCTGCTCAGGCAGGAAACCCTATAGTTTAACAAGTTAACAAGACAAGAAACTAGCGCAGGGGTAGGCAGCCTTGGCTCTTTTATAACTTGTGAACTTCAACTCCCAGAATTCCTGATCCAGCATGGCTCAGCTTGGAAACTTCCCTTTCCCCTCAACCTGGCTGGCTCAGGAATTTTGGGAATTGAAGTCCAAGGGTCTTCAAATGTGGCCCTTTTATGACTTCTGTATTTCAATTCCCAGAATTCCTCAGCCAGCGTGCCTGGCTGAGGAATTCTGGGAGTTGAAGTCCAGGGGTCTTCAAACATGGCCCTTTTATGACTTGTGGACTTCAACTCCCAGAATTCCTCAGCCAGCGGGCCACTCCACAAGTCATAAAAGGGTTAAGTTTGAAGACCTCTGCCTTAAAAGAAGCAAAACATGTAGAAAACAGGCTAGTGGCTTAAGGGAGCAATGTTACAAGTTATTGTATCTTGCCTTCTTTGACAAGTAGGATAAAACACCTAAAACCCCTTTGACTGATTGCTTTTCTAACCTCTGAACATCCATGGTCATTTGGTGATGTTGATTTTTTTTTTTTTAATTTCAAAGGCATGAATCCATGTAGACGAAGAAGAAGACATCAACAGTAAGACAGATGGTTTAATTCACTCTCCAGTGTATTATGAAAGTGAGGAAGCCTGGCAGATACTGTTTGCAACATGTTAACTACTGCAAAAATCTTTGGGTCTTGCTAAAGTTTATCTTAAGACTTGCTTTAGCAAAGTTTTTTTTTAAACATTACAAAGTATCCAGGGTAAAAAGAGCAGTCATAAGTGTGACAAACATGCCTAAAAAGTAGCAAAAAAATTTCTGACCCAAGACAATTTTAGCTATTGGCTGTAGATCTTAGAATCAGACAGATACCAGCCTCCTCCAGTACCTGAGGACTCCCTCAGTGAGACTCAAGCCGGAAGGGAATCCTTTGGGATCACCTCCCTCCCACCTTCACACCCTTGGAAATAATGCCAATACTAGCCAGACTTCTTAGAAGCAAAAGTAAACCTGGTGATGCATTTTAATATGAGGAATACCAATAAAGAAGAATATTTGTGGTTCACAGTTGAAATGAGGTGTCTTTGGTGCTCTCTGAGCTTGGCGGTTTTCTTGTAGACCAAGCATGTCCAAACTCGTGACGTCATGTGACGTCATGCAACGCATCGGGCTGGTTTTGCCCTTGCCGGCCATGGGGTGGGCGTGGCTTCCACGTGACCTGTCCGGTCCATGGGCCGGCAATTTGACACCCCTGTTGTAGTGCAGTTTGTTCCCAGTTTATGTTCTAGTGCAGTGGTGGTGACCCTATGGCACTCGGAGCCCTCTCTGTGGGCACATGTGCTGTTGCCCCAGCCTTGCCTCCCCCTGCGACCCCCTCCTCTCCAGCAGCTCCCCTGAAGGAGACTCGCCCTCGAGCGTGGCCCACACGGAGCAGCGCAGCCCAGGACATGGCAGCCAGGCAGCGTAGACAAGACTCTGCCCTCACACCCCATCATGCAGCTGATGCTGCAGGGCGCGGGCAGAGGGCGTGGCTGCCATAGTGCTGCTGGGCTGCCTGGGCAATCTGCGGAGGGCCATGGAGGTGTTAAGTGGTCCTGTGGGCGGGGGGGTGGGGGGTGGGGGGTGGGGATGGAGGGGTGGAGCGGGGTCGGGGCAAGTTTTTGGGCACTCGGTCTCTAAAAGGTTCGCCATCACTGTTCTAGTGGCTCCTTTCAGTGTTAGCGAAAATGGTCTTGGAGGTTGTTTGTTGCGCTATGTGTTGTTAGCTTCTTTGGCAGCTCCTTGATTAGGGTATTGTTTACTTCTTGATTGTTGGTCTGGAAATTTAGCCTTGGCAATGGTTCATAGAACCAAAAAGAAAACATCAATGGCCCTTTTTAATGTTGGGTTGGCCATTGATCTGTAAAAGATGTTATAGTTTTGTAGCTTTGCAGACTGAGCAGAGGAAGTGCACTCTTCTACCAAATATTCTTCGAAAGAGACAACGTTGCCGGGCACGACTGAGGAAGAAACAAAGGAGAAAGAAGAAAAAAGAAGAAAAAAAGAGCAAGAAAATGTCTCCAGCGCAAGCCCTCTTAGTCTTCGGCTGTGATGGCACCCTCTACTCTGAGAGGTATGTTTAGTTGAGTCTTATATTCTTTAAAGCTTTAGGACAGGGGTCTCCAAACCTGGCCCTTTTATGACTTGTGGACTTCAACTCCCAGAATTCCTCAGCCAGCGTGCTGAGAGTTGAAGTCCACAAGTCATAAAAGGGCCAGGTTTGGAGACCCCTGCTTTAGGATATAGAGGGAGGTGGATGGTCTTCCAGTAATTATGCCTAGGTAAGCAAGGGTAACCCCTGTGTCTGGGGTAATAGTAACCACTGTGTATTGTGCATTCTTAGGAGTAAAACCCCAGTTCCAACTGAAGTAATGTTGACTTTCAAGGCACGAATCCAAAATGACCTGTAGACGAAGAAGAAGACATCAACAGTAAGACAGATGGTTTAATTCACTCTTCGGTGTATCATGAAATTGAGGAAGCCTGGCCAGTACTGTTTGGGCCTTGCTGAAATTTACCCTAAGGCAGTGGTGACGAACCTATGGCACGTGGGACAGAGGTGGCACTCAGAGCCCTCTCTATGGGCATGCGTGCCTTCGCCCCAGCCCCACCTCCCCCCGCGGCCCCCTCTTCTCCAGCAGACCCCCGGAGGAGAATCACCCCTGGGTGTGGCCCGTGCGCAGCAGCCCAGCCAAGGACATGGCAGCCGGGCAGTGGGGACAAGACTCCGCCCTCGCACCCTGTCGCATGCAGATGATGCTGTGGGGCGCAGGCAGACGGCGTGGCTGCCATGGCACTGCAGGACCACCTGGGAGATCTGCGACGGGCCATGGAGGCGGTAGGTGGCCCTGCGGGATGGCAGAGCGGGATGGGGAGGCGGGCGGGCGAGAGCTGGGGCAGGGCGGCTTTTGGACACTCTAAAAGATCTAAAAGGTTTGCCATCACTGCCCTAAGGCTTGCTTTAGCAGTTTTTTTAAAAAATGGTCTTGGAGGTTCTTTGTTGTGCTATTTGTTCTTAGCGTCTTTGGCAGTTCCTTGATTAGGACATTGTTTACTTCTTGATTGCTGGTCTGATGTTAATCATAGTGTTAATCTATGCTTATCTCAGTGTAGATTGCTGGTGAAGAGGTGTTGTCTTTTTTGCAAACTGGATACATATTGTTTCTGTCTGTCTATTCATGGCTAATTTGTCAGAGTGACAGGCTCCTAGAAATTTATTAATGTTTTTGGACATTGCTTGGTCTACGACAGGGGTAGGCAACCTTGGCTCTTTTATGACTCGTGTACTTCAACTCCCAGAATTCCTGAGCCAGAATGGCTGGCTCAGGAATTCTGGGAGTTGAAGTCCACGAGTCATAAAAGAGCCAAGGTTGCCTATCCCTGGTCTAGGATAGTCAGTTTCCCAACTGTAACTATGGTTAGGTCTTTGAATTTATTGTGAAATTAAAGAGTTTTCATTATATATTCTGGCTGCTACCTGGTATTATGATTGATATTTGATTTCACACCTTTTTTCCCTAGCATAATTTTAGCCATGGTGATGGTTCTTAGAACCAGAAAGGAAACCTCAGCGGCCCATTTAAATGATCAGTGTGGCCGGTGATTAATAATAGATTTTATATATTTGTGCCTGGCATAATTCTAGCCAATGGTGATGGTTCTTAGAACCAGAAAGAAAACCTCAATGGCCCTTCTTAATGCTAGGTGTGGCTGTTGATCTATAATAGATTTTATAGTTTTCTGGCTGGCATTATTTTAGCCATGACGATGGTTCTTAGAACCAGAAAGGAAACCTCAATGGCCCCTTTCTAATGCTAGGTGTGGCCGTTGATCTATAAAAGATTTTATAGTTTCCTAGCTTTGCAGATTGAGCGGAGGAACAAGTTGCGCTCTTCTGCCAAATGTTCCTCGAAAGAGACGACGCATGCTGGGCATGGCAGAGGAAGAAACCAAAGAGAAAGAAGAAGAAAGAAAGTTAGAACCAAGATAGCAAGAAAATGTCTCCAGCTCAAGCCTTTGGCTGTGATGGCACCTCCTACACTGTGAGGTAAGTTTAGTTGAGTCTTGTATTCTTCAAAGTCTCAGGGTATGGAGGGAGGCGGATGATCCGTTATGCCAGGGGTCCCCAACCCCTGGTCGGTGGACCATCACTGGTCCGCAGCATGCCAGCAAGTGGGCCACACAAATAAGCAAAGCTCCATCCTCAAGATTCAGGCAGTATTCAAAACCACACCCCCTCTGGTCCACAGAAAACCTTTCTCCACGGCACCGGTCCTTGGTGCCCAAAAGGTTGGGAACCTCTGCATTATGCCGAGATAAGGAATGGTAACACCTGCATCTGAGCTAATAGTAACCATTGTGTATTGTGCATTCTTAGGAGTAAAACTCCAGGGGCAGCTGATGTAACATTGATATTTTTTTTTAATCTCAAAGGCGTCTACTATACCATCTTAGAAAACAGAAGACACAGTTGTCAGCCTGCAGTGTTGATGGTGAAAATGGAGAAAGAAGGAATGGAATAAAAGAATGAATATGGTCTCCATCAAGAATGCTACTTCACCAACTCAATCACAACTGAGCTGTAGATATAAAGTTTTAAATGTTTGTTGCCAGGCATAAATTTAGCCATGGCGATGGTTCTTAGAACTGGGGGGGGGGGACTCTCAATGGCCCCTTTTAAAGCTAGGCATGGCTGCTGATAGATTATAGACTTTATGGTTTTCTTGCCTGGCATAATTTTAGCCATGGCAATGGTTTTCAGAACCTGAAATAAATCCTCAACAGCCCTTTTCTAATGCTAGGTGTGGCTGTTGATCTACAAAAGATTTTATAGTTTTTTTAGTTTTGCAGTCTGAGTGGAGAAACAAGTGCACTCTTGCTGACAAATTTTCTTCGAAAGGGACAACCCTTGCTGTGCACAGCAGAGGAAGACACAAAAGCAAAGAAAGAAAAAAGAAGACCAAGACAGCAAGAAAATGTCTCCAGCTCAAGCCCTATTAGCCTTTGGCTGTAAGGGCGCCTCCTATGCTGTGAGATAAGTTTAGTTTAGTCTTGTATTCTTCAAAGGATATGGAGGGAGGTGGATGGTCTTCCCTACTTCTTGATCCGTTATGCCAGGGCTCCCCAATCCCTGGTCTGTGGACCAGCACCGGACTGCAGCATGCCAGCAAGTGGGCCACACAAACAAGCAAAGCTCCATCCTCAGGATGCAGGTATTCAACACCCCCCCCCCTCTGGTCCGCGGAAACCCTTTATCCACGGCACCATTCCCTGGTGCCCAAACAGTTGGGAATCTCTGCATTATACCTAGATAAGGAACGGTAACACCTGCATCTGAGGTAATAGTAACCACTATACTTTGTGCATTCTTAGGAGTAAAACTCCAGGGGCAACTGAAGTAATACTATTTTTTTTAACTCAAAGGCTTCTACTACACCATCTTAGAAGATAGAAGACTCAGCTGCCAGCCTGCAGTGTTGATGGTGAAAATGGAGGAAGAAGGAATAGAACACAAGAATGAATATGGTCTCCATCAAGAATGCTACTTCACAAACTCAATCACAACTGAATTGTAGATAATAAAGTTTTAAATGTTTGTTGCCAGGCGTAAATTTAGCCATGGCAATGGTTCTTAGAACTGGGGGGGGGGGAACTCTCAATGGCCCCTTTTAAAGCTAGGCATGGCTGTTGATAGATTATAAACTTTATGGTTTTCTTGCCTGGCATAATTTTAGCCATGGTAATGGTTTTCAGAACCTGAAATAAAACCTCAACAGTCCTTTTCTAATGAGCAAGTGCACTCTTGCTGACAAATGTTCCTCAAAAGAGACAACCCTTGCTGTGCACAGCAGAGGAAGAAACAAAAGCGAAGAAAGAAAAAAGAAGACCAAGACAGCAAGAAAATGTCTCCAGCTCAAGCCCTATTAGCCTTTGGCTGTGATGGAGCCTCCTACACTGTGTGGTAAGTTTAGTTGAGTCTTGTATTCTTCAAAGACTTAGGATATGGAGGGAGGTGGGTGGTCTTCCACTACTTGTTGATCTGTTATGCCAGGGGTCCTCAACCCTCAGTCTGTGGACCAGCACTGGACCGCACCATGCCACCAAGCAGGCCACACAAATAAGCAAACTCCATCCTCAGGATGCAGGTATTCAAAACCATACCCCCTCTGGTCCGCGGAAACCCTTTATCCATGGCACCATTCCCTGGTGCCCAAATGGTTGGGAACCTCTGCATTATGCCTAGATAAGGAAAGGTAACACTTGCACTTGAGGTAATAGTAACCACTGTACTTTGTGCATTCTTCGGAGTAAAACTCCAGGGGCAGCTGAAGTAATACTATTTTTTTTAACTCAAAGACTTCTGCTACACCATCTTAGAAGACAGACGATGAAAATGGAGGAAGAAGGAATGGAACGCAAGAATGAATATCAAGAATGCTACTTCACCACATAAATCAAAACTGAACTGTAGATAATAGATTTAATACTTTTCTTGCCATCTGTAAATTTAGCCACGGCAATGGTTTTTAGAACCAGAAAGGAAACTTCCCCAACAGCCCTTTTAAATGCTAGACACAGCTGTTGATTGATTATAGATTGTACAGTTTTCTGCCTGGCGTAATTCTAGCCACGGTGATGGTTCTTAGAACCAGAAAGGAAATTACAACGGCCTTTTTAAATGACCAGTGTGGCTGTTGATTGATTATAGATTTTATAGTTTTCTGCCTGGCATAATTCTGGCCATGGCGATGATTCTTAGAACCAGAAAGAAAGCCTCAACGGCCCTGTTTAATACTAGGTGTGGCCGTTGATCTATAAAAGATTTTATAGCTTTAGAGTCCCTGAGATTGAGGGGAGGAACATTTGCACGCCTGTTGCCAAATGTTCCTCAGAAGAGACACAGAGGAAGAAACAAAGGCGAAGAAAGAAAAAAGAAGAACCAAGACAGCAAGAAAATGTCTGCAGCTCAAGCCCTAGTAGCCTTTGGCTGTGATGGCGCCTCCTACGCTGTGAGGTAAGTTGTATTCTTCAGAGTCTTAGGATATGGAGTGAAGTGGATGGTCCATTCTTCCTAGGAAAGTGATGGTCCATTCTTCCTAGGTAAGTAGGGGGTAACAATTGCTTCTGAGGTAATAGTAACCACAGTGTATTGTGCATTCATAGGAGTAAAACGCCAGTGGCAGCTGAAGTAATGCTGATTTTTTTTTTGTCTCAAAGGCATGTACTACAGCATATTAGAGGACAGAAGACTCAGCGTCGATGGTAAAAGTACAAGAAGAAGGAATGGAAATTAAGAAGAATATAATGTTTTAGATAATATATTTTATATCGTTCTTGCCTGGCATAAATTAAGCCCTGGCAATGGTTATTAGAACCAGAAAGGAAACCTCCCCAACAGCCCTTTTAAATGCTAGGCATGGCTGTTGATCGATAATAGATTTTATAGTTTTCTGCCTGGCGTAATTTTAGCCATGGTGATGGTTCTTAGAACAAGAAAGGAAATTACATATGCCTTTTTAAATGACCATGTGGCGTTGCTGATTCTAGATTTATAGTTTTCTGCCTGGCATAATTTCTGGCCATGGCGATGGTTCTTAGAACCAAAAGAAAACCTCAATGGCCCTTTTTAATGCTAGTGGCCGTTGATCTATAAAAGATTTTGTAGCTTTAGAGTCCCTGAGATCGAGGGGAGGAACATTTGCACGCCTGTTGCCAAATGTTCCTCAGAAGAGACACGGCGAAGGAAGAAACAAAGCCGAAGAAAGAAAAAAGAAGAACCAAGACAGCAAGAAAATGTCTCCAGTTCAAGCCCTATTAGACTTTGGCTGTGATGGCGCCTCCTATGCTGTGAGGTAAGTTTCGTTGAGTCTTGTTTCCTTCAAAGCTTTAGGATATGGGCGGGGGGGGGGGGTTGGTTTTCCACTATTTGATAGTCCATTCTTCCTAGGTAAGTAGGGGTAACACCTGCATCTGAGGTAATAGTAACCACAGTGTATTGTGCCTTCTTAGGTGTAAAACCTCAGTGGCAGCTGAAGTAACGTTGATTTTTTTTTTATTTAAAAGGCATGTACTACAGCATCTTAGAAGACAGAAGACTCAGCTTTGATGGTAAAAGTACAAGAAGAAGGAATGGAAATCAAGAATGAATACGATCTTGTAGATATTTGATTTTATATCTTTCTTGCCTGGCATAAATTAAGCCCTGGCAACGGTTCTTAGAACCAGAAAGAAAGTTTCAATGGACCTTTTAATTCTAGGTGTGGCCATTGATTGATAATAGATTTTATAGTTTTCTGCCTGGTGTAAATTTAGCCATGGCTATGGTTCTTAGAACCAGAAAGAAAACCTCTCAGTGGCCCATTTAAATGACCAACGTGGCCAGTGATTAATCATAGATTTTATAGTTTTCTGCCTGGCGTAATTTTAGCCATGGCGATCGATCTTAGAATCAGAAAAAAAGTTCCAATGGACCTTTTTAATTCTAAGTGTGGCCATTGATGGATAATAGATTTTATACCTTTCTTGCCTGGCATAATTCTAGCCATGGCGATGGTTCTTAGGACCAGAAAAAAAGCCTCAACGGCCCTTTTTAATGCTAGATGTGGCCGTTGATCTAGAAAAGAATTTATAGCTTTAGAGTCCCTGAGATTGAGGGGAGGAACATTTGCACCCTGTTGCCAAATGTTCCTCAGAAGAGACACTGCGAAGGAAGAAACAAAGGCGAAGAAAGAAAAAAGAAGAACCAAGACAGCAAGAAAATGTCTGCAGCTCAAGCCCTATTAGCCTTTGGCTGTGATGGCGCCTCCTATGCTGTGAGGTAAGTTTCGTTGAGTCTTGTTTCCTTCAAAGCTTTAGGATACGGGCAGGGGGGGGGTTGGTTTTCCACTATTTGATGGTCCATCTTTCCTAGGTAGTAGGGGTATACCATGCATTCTGAGGTAAAATTATTCGGCACAGTCTATTGGTGCCTTCTTAGGTGTAAAACTCAGTGGCAGCTGAAGTATGACGTTGATTTTTTTTTTTTTTATTTCAAAGGACAAATGTACTACAGCATCCTTTAGAAGACAGAAGCTCAGCTTTGATGGTAAAAGTGTAAACAAGAAGAAGGAATGGAAATCCGAAGAATGAATACGATCTTGTAGATAGTTTGATTTTATATCTTTCTTTCTTGCCTGGCATAAATTAAGAAGCCCTGGCAAAAAAAACGGTTCTTAGAAACCAGAAAGAAAGTTTCAATGGAACCTTTTAAAATAATTCTAGTGTGGCCCATTGATGATAATAGATTTTAATAGTTTTCTGCCTGGTGTAAATTTAGCCATGGCTATGGTTCTTAGAACCAGAAAGAAAACACCTCAGTGGCCCATTTAAATGACCAACGTGGCCAGTGATTAATCATAGATTTTATAGTTTTCTGCCTGGCGTAATTCTAGCCATGGCGATCGATCTTAGAACCAGAAAGGAAACCTCTCAATGGACCTGTTTAATTCTAAGTGTGGCCGTTGATGGATAATAGATTTTATACCTTTCTTGCCTGGCATAATTCTAGCCATGGCGATGGTTCTTAGGACCAGAAAAAAAGCCTCAACGGCCCTTTTTAATGCTAGATGTGGCCGTTGATTTAGAAAAGAATTTATAGCTTTTAGAGTCCCTGAGATCGAGGGGAGGAACATTTGCACGCCTGTTGCCAAATGTTCCTCAGAAGAGACACGGCGAAGGAAGAAACAAAGCCGAAGAAAGAAAAAAGAAGAACCAAGACAGCAAGAAAATGTCTCCAGTTCAAGCCCTATTAGACTTTGGCTGTGATGGCGCCTCCTATGCTGTGAGGTAAGTTTCGTTGAGTCTTGTTTCCTTCAAAGCTTTAGGATATGGGCGGGGGGGGGGGGTTGGTTTTCCACTATTTGATGGTCCATTCTTCCTAGGTAAGTAGGGGTAACACCTGCATCTGAGGTAATAGTAACCACAGTGTATTGTGCCTTCTTAGGTGTAAAACCTCAGTGGCAGCTGAAGTAACGTTGATTTTTTTTTTATTTCAAAGGCATGTACTCCAGCATCTTAGAAGACAGAAGACTCAGCTTTGATGGTAAAAGTACAAGAAGAAGGAATGGAAATCAAGAATGAATACGATCTTGTAGATAGTTGATTTTATATCTTTCTTGCCTGGCATAAATTAAGCCCTGGCAACGGTTCTTAGAACCAGAAAGAAAGTTTCAATGGACCTTTTAATTCTAGGTGTGGCCATTGATTGATAACAGATTTTATAGTTTTCTGCCTGGTGTAAATTTAGCCATGGCTATGGTTCTTAGAACCAGAAAGAAAACCTCTCAGTGGCCCATTTAAATGAGCAACGTGGCCAGTGATTAATCATAGATTTTATAGTTTTCTGCCTGGCGTAATTTTAGCCATGGCGATTGATCTTAGAATCAGAAAAAAAGTTTCAATGGACCTTTTTAATTCTAAGTCTGGCCATTGATGGATAATAGATTTTATACCTTTCTTGCCTGGCAGAATTCTAGCCATGGCGATGGTTCTTAGGACCAGAAAAAAAGCCTCAACGGCCCTTTTTAATGCTAGATGTGGCCGTTGATCTAGAAAAGAATTTATAGCTTTTAGAGTCCCTGAGAT
>NW_024099722.1:0-2547 GCF_016545835.1 Crotalus tigris
CCCGGACACCAAAACGGCTCAATTTTTAAAAACTGCATAAAGCACCATTTTTAAGCATGAAATTTAACCCTGAATTCAATTCTGATGTCCGTTTTTACATTTGGGTCAAAAAAAATTTCACCTCAGGAGCACAAAAATCTCTGACCCCAGCATCAGGAATTTCCTTCCCCGGACACCAAAACGGCTCAATTTTTAAAAACTACATAAAGCACCATTTTTTAGCATGAAATTTAACCCTGAATCCAATTCTGATGTGCGTTTTTACATTTGGGTCAAAAAAAATTTCACCTCCGGAGCACAAAAATCCCTGACCCCAGGCGGCATCAGGAATTTCCTTCCCCCGACACCAAAACGGCTCAATTTTTAAAAACTACATAAAGCTCCATTTTTTAGCATGAAATTTAACCCTGAAAATTCCAATTCTGGATGTCCGTTTTTTACATTTGGGTCAAAAAAAATTTCACGCCCCGGAGCACAATACACATCCCTGACCTAAGCATCAGGAACTTTCCTTTTCCGACCGGACAAAACCAAAACGGCTCAATTTTTAAAAAGTACAAAAAGCACCATTTTTAAGCATGAAATTTAACCCCGAATCCAATTCTGATGTCCGGTTTTACATTTGGGTCAAAATAATTTTCACCTCTGGAGCACAAAAATCCCTGAGCCCGGCATCAGGAATTTCCTTCCCCGGACAACAAAATGGCTCAATTTTTAAAAAGTACAAAAAGCACCATTTTTAAGCATGAAATTTAACCCCGAATCCAATTCTGATGTCCGTTTTTTACATTTGGCGTCCAAAAAATTTTCACCTCCACAGCCCAAAACCCTGACCCCGGCATCAGGAAATTTCCTCCCCAGAGACCCAAAACGGCTCAATTTTAAAAAACTGCATAAAGCACCATTTTTAAGCATGAAATTTAACCTCAAATCCAATTCTGATGTCCGTTTTTACATTTGGGTCAAAAAAAAAATTTCACCTCCGGAGGACAAAAATCCCTCTGGCATCAGGATTTTCCTTCGCCAATCACCAAAATGGCTCAATTTTTAAAAACTACATAAAGCATCTTTTTTTAGCATGAAATTTAACCCTGAATCCAATTTTGATGTCTTTTTTTACATTTGGGTCAAAAAAAAATTTCACCTCCAGAGCATAAAAATCCCTGAACCCAGCATCAGGAATTTCCTTCCCCGGACACCAAAACGGCTCAATTTTTAAAAACTGCATAAAGCACCATTTTTAAGCATGAAATTTAACCCCGAATCAAATTCTGATGTCCATTTTACATTTGGGTCAAAAAAAATTTCACCTCCGGAGCACAAAAATCCCTGACCCCAGCATAAGGAATTTCCTTCCCCGGACACCAAAACGGCTCAATTTTTAAAAACTACATAAAGCTCCATTTTTAAGCATGAAATTTAACCCGGAATCCAATTCTGATGTCCGTTTTTACATTTGGGTCAAAAAAAAATTTCACCTCCGGAGCACAAAAATCCCTGAACCCAGCATCAGGAATTTCCTTCCCCGGACACCAAAACGGCTCAATTTTTAAAAACTGCATAAAGCACCATTTTTAAGCATGAAATTTAACCCCGAATCAAATTCTGATGTCCATTTTACATTTGGGTCAAAAAAAATTTCACCTCGGAGCAGAAAAAATCCCTGGACCCAGCATCGGAATTTCCTTCCCCGGACAACAAAAACAGCTCAATTTTTAAAAACTGCATAAAGCACCATTTTTTAAGCATGAAATTAACCCGGATCCAATTCTGATGTCCGTTTTTACATTTGGGTCAAAAAAAATTTCACTTCCGCGAGCACAAAAATCCCTATGGCATCAAGGGAATTTTCTTCCACAGTCAGCAAAACGGCCCCCTCAATTTTTTAAAAACTACATAAAGCACCATTTTTAAGCATGAAATTTAACCCTAAATCCAATTTTGATGTCTGTTTTTACATTTGGGTCAAAAAAAAATTTAACCTCCAGAGCATAAAAATCCCTGACCCCGGCAACAGGAATTTCCTTCCCCGGACACCAAAACGGCTCAATTTTTAAAAACTACATAAAGCTCCATTTTAAAGCATGAAATTTAACACCGATTCCAATTCTGATGTCTATTTTAACATTTGGGTCCAAAAATTTTTTTCACCTCCACAGCCCAAAAATCCCTGACCCCGGCATCAGGAATTTCCTTCCCCAGACACCAAAACAGCTCAATTTTTAAAAACTGCATAAAGCACCATTTTTAAGCATGAAATTTAACCCTGAATCCAATTCTGATGTCCATTTTTACATTTGGGTGAAAAAAAAAATTTCACCTCCGGAGGACGAAAATCCCTCCGGCATCAGGAATTTCCTTCCACAGTCACCAAAACGGTTCAATTTTTAAAAACTGCATAAAGCACCATTTTTTAGCATGAAATTTGACCCTGAATCCAATTCTGATGTCCGTTTTTACATTTTGTTCCAAAAAAATTTTCACCTCCAGAGCACAAATATCCCTGTCCCCTTCATCAGACAATTCCTTCCCCGGACACCAAAACGG
>NW_024099723.1:0-7480 GCF_016545835.1 Crotalus tigris
TACCTTTTGAAGGAAAGGTTGGATAAGGAAAACACATGTTTTTTCGGGTTGCCCAACCTGTGAGGAACCTGAGTATATGCATACATTGCGAATTTGAGGTCAGTTTCACATTTTGAGTTTTCATGCTAAATTGGCCATTTGCCAACACTTGTCATATTGGCCCAGGCCTACCTTTTGAACGAAAGGTCCGATACGGAAAACACATGTTTTTTCGGGTTCCCCAACCTGTGGGCAACCTGAGTATATGAATACATTGCGAATTTCAGGTCAGTTTCACATTTTGAGTTTTCATGCTTAATTGGCTTATTTGCCAACAATTGTGATATTAGCGCAGGCCTACCTTTTGAAGGAAAGGTCAGATACGGAAAACACATGTTTTTTCGGGTTCCCCACACTGTGGGCAACCTGAGTATATGAAATACATTGCGAATTTTCAGGTCATTTCACATTTTGAGTTTTCATGCTAAATTGGCCATTTGCCAACAATTGTCATATTGGCCCATGCCTACCTTTTGAACGAAAGGTCCGATACGGAAAACACATGTTTTTTCGGGTTCCCCAACCTGTGGGCAACCTGAGTATATGAATACATTGCGAATTTCAGGTCAGTTTCACATTTTGAGTTTTCATGCTTAATTGGCTTATTTGCCAACAATTGTGATATTAGCGCAGGCCTACCTTTGAAGGAAAGGTCAGATACGGAAAACACATGTTTTTTCGGGTTCCCCAATCTGTGGGCAACCTGAGTATATGCATACATTGCGAATTTCAGGTCAGTTTCACATTTTGAGTTTTCATGCTTAATTGGCTTATTTGTCAACAAATGTGATATTGTCCCAGGCTTACCTTTTGAAGGAAAGGTTGGATACGGAAAACACATGTTTTTTCGGATTCCCTAACCTGTGGGGAACCTGAGTATATGTATCCATTTCGAATTTGAGGTCAGTTTCACATTTTGAGTTTTCATCCTTAATTGGCCATTTGCAACCATATGCGATATAGGCCCAAGACTACCTTTTGAAGGAAAGGTTGGATATGGAAAACACATGTTTTTTCGGGTTCACAAACCTGTGGGGAACCTGAGTATATACATACATTTCTTATTTGAGGTCAGTTTCACATTTTGAGTTTTCATGCTAAATTGGCCATTTGCAAACAATTGTGATATTGGCCCAGGCCTACCTTTTGAACAAAAGGTCCGATACGGACAACACATGTTTTTTCGGGTTGCCCAACCTGTGGGGAACCTGAGCATATGCATACATTTCGAATTTGAGGTCAGTTTCACATTTTGAGTTTTCATCCTTATTTGTGTTATTTGCGAACAAATGTGATATTGGCCCAGGCCTATCTTTTGAAGGAAAGGTTGGATATGGAAAACACATGTTTTTTCGGGTTCCCAAACCTGTGAGGAACCTGAGTATATACATACATTTCTTATTTGAGGTCAGTTTCACATTTTGAGTTTTCATGCTAAATTGGCCATTTGCAAACAATTGTGATATTGGCCCAGGCCTACCTTTTGAAGGAAAGGTCGGATACTGAAAATACACTTTTTTTCAGGTTCCCCAACCTGTGGGGTACTTGAGTATATGTATACATTTCGAATTTGAGGTCTGTTTCACATTTTGAGTTTTCATCCTTAATTGGCTTATTTGTCAACAAATGTGATATTGGCCCAGGCCTACCTTTTGAAGGAAAGGTCACATACGGAAAACACATGTTTTTTCGAATTACCTAACCTGTGTGGAACCTGAGTATATGCATACATTTCGAATTTGAGGTCAGTTTCACATTTTGAGTTTTCATGCTTAATTGGCCATTTGCCAAAAAATGCGATATAGGCCCTGGCCTAGCTTTTGAAAGAAAGGTCGGATACTGAAAATACACGTTTTTTCGGGTTTCTCAACCTGTGGGGAACCTGAGTTTATTCATACATTTCGAATTTGAGGTCAGTTTCACATTTTGAGTTTTCATCCTAAATTGGCTTATTTGCTAACAATTGAGATATTGTCCCAGGCCTACCTTTTGAACGAAAGGTCCGATACGGAAAACACATGTTTTTTCGGGTTGCCCAACCTGTGGGGAACCTGAGCATATGCATACATTTCGAATTTGAGGTCAGTTTCACATTTTGAGTTTTCATGCTTAATTGCTTATTTGCCAACAATTGTGATATTGGCCCAGGCCTACCTTTTGAAGGAAAGGTTGGATTTGGAAAACACATGTTTTTTCGGGTTCCCCAACCTGTGGGCACCCTGAGTATATGAATACATTGCGAATTTCAGGTCAGTTTCACATTTTCAGTTTTCATGCTTAATTGGCTTATTTGCCAACAATTGTGATATTGGCCCAGGCCTACCTTTTGAAGGAAAGGTTGGATACGGAAAACACATGATTTTTCGGGTTGCCCAACCTGTGGGGAACCTGAGTATATGCATACATTTCGTATTTGAGGTCAGTTTCACATTTGGGGAGAGTTTTGCATGCTAAATTGGCCATTTGCAAACATTGTGATATTGGACCAGGCCTACCTTTTAAAGGAAAGGTCGGAAAAATTTTTTTTTTTAAAAACCCCCCTGCAAAATACAGCTGTTTTCAGGTTCCCCAACCTGTGGGGAACTTGAGTATATGTATACATTTCAATTGAGGTCATTTTCACATTTTGAGTTATTTATCCTTAATTGGGCTTTTTGTCAACAAATGTATAGTATATTGGCCCAGGGCTACCTTTTGAAGGAAAGGTTGGATACGGAAAACACATGTTTTTTCGGGTTCCATAACCTGTGGGGAACCCCGAGTATATGTATACATTTCGAATTTGAGGTCAGTTTCACATTTTGAGTTTTCATCCTTAATTGGCCATTTGCAAACATATGCGATATAGGCCCAAGCCTACCTTTTGAAGGAAAGGTTGGATACGGAAAACACATGTTTTTTCGGGTTGCCCAACCTGTGGGGAACCTGAGTATATGCATACATTTCGCATTTGAGGTCAGTTTCACATTTTGAGTTTTCATGCTTAATTGGCTATTTGCCAACAATTGTGATATTAGCGCAGGCCTACCTTTTGAAGGAAAGGTCAGATACGGAAAACACATGTTTTTTTGGGTTCCCCAAACTGTGGGGAACCTGAGTATATGCATACATTGCGAATTTCTGGTCAGTTTCACATTTTGAGTTTTCATGCTTATTTGCCAACAATTGTGATATTGGCCCAGGCCTACCTTTTGAAGGAAAGGTTGGATACGGAAAACACATGTTTTTTCGGGTTCCCCAACCTTTGGGCAACCTGAGTATATGCATACATTGCGAATTTGAGGTCAGTTTCACATTTTGAGTTTTCATGCTTAATTGGCCATTTGCCAACAATTGTGATATTGGCCCAGGCCTACCTTTTGAAGGAAAGGTCACATACGGAAAACACATGTTTTTTCGGGTTCCCCAACCTGTGGGGAACCTGAGTCTATGCATACATTTCGAATTTGAGCTCAGTTTCACATTTTGAGTTTTCATGCTTAATTGGCCATTTGCCAAAAAATGCGATATAGGCCCAGGCCTACCTTTTAAAGGAAAGGTCCGATACGGAAAACACATTTTTTTTCGGGTTGCCCAACCTGTGGGGAACCTGAGAATATGCATACATTGCGAATTTGAGGTCAGTTTCACATTTTGAGTTTTAATGCTAAATTGGCCATTTGCAAACAATTGTGATATTGGCCCAGGCCTACCTTTTAAAGGAAAGGTCGGATACTGAAAATATACTTTTTTTCAGGTTCCCCAACCTGTGGGGACCTTGAGTATATGTATACATTTCGAATTTGAGGTCAGTTTCACATTTGAGTTTTCCATGCTTAATTGGCTTATTTGTCAAGCAAATGTGATATTGTCCCAGGCTTACCTTTTGAAGGAAGTTGGATACGGAAAACACATTTTTTTTTTCGGGTTCCCCGTAACTGTGGGGGAAACTGAGTATATGCATACATTTCGAATTTGAGGTCAGTTTCACATTTAGAGTTTTCATCCTTGATTGGCCATTTGCCAACAATTGTGATACTTGCCCAGGCCTACCTTTTGATGGAAAGGTCAGATACGCAAAACACATGTTTTTTCGGGTTTCCCAACCTGTGGGCAACCTGAGTATATGCATACATTGCGAATTTGAGGTCAGTTTCACATTTTGTGTTTTCATCCTAAATTGGCAATTTGCCAACAAGTGTGATACTGGCCCAAGCCTACCTTTTGATGGAAAGGTCAGATACGGAAAACACATGTTTTTTTTCGGTTTCCCCCACCTGTGGGCAACCTGAGTATATGAATACATTGCGAATTTCAGGTCAGTTTCACATTTTGAGTTTTCATGCTTAATTGGCTTATTTGCCAACAATTGTGATATTGGCCCAGGCCTACCTTTTGAAGGAAAGGTCACATACTGAAAACACATGTTTTTTCGGGTTCCCCAACCTGTGGGCAACCTGAGTATATGAATACATTGCGAATTTCAGGTCAGTTTCACATTTTGAGTTTTCATGCTTAATTGGCTTATTTGCCAACAATTGTGATATTGGCCCAGGCCTACCTTTTGAAGGAAAGGTCACATATGGAAAACACATGTTTTTTCGGTTTCCCCAACCTGTGGGGAACCTGAGTATATGCATACATTTCGAATTTGAGGTCAGTTTCACATTTTGAGTTTTCATGCTTAATTGGCCATTTGCCAAAAAATGCGATATAGGCCCAGGCCTACCTTTTCAAGGAAAGGTCCGATACGGAAAACACATTTTTTTTCGGGTTGCCCAACCTGTGGGGAACCTGAGAATATGCATACATTTCTTATTTGAGGTCAGTTTCACATTTTGAGTTTTAATGCTAAATTGGCCATTTGCAAACAATTGTGATATTGGCCCAGGCCTAACTTTTAAAGGAAAGGTCGGATACTGAAAATACACTTTTTTTCAGGTTCCCCAACCTGTGGGGAACTTGAGTATATGTATACATTTCGAATTTGAGGTCAGTTTCACATTTTGAGTTTTCATGCTTAATTGGCTTATTTGTCAACAAATGGGATATTGTCCCAGGCTTACCTTTTGAAGGAAAGGTTGGATACGGAAAACACATGTTTTTTCGGGTTCCCTAACCTGTGGGGAACCTGAGTATATGTATACATTTCGAATTTGAGGTCAGTTTCACATTTTGAGTTTTCATCCTTAATTGGCCATTTGCAACCAGATGCGATATAGGCCCAAGACTACCTTTTGAAGGAAAGGTTGGATATGGAAAACACATGTTTTTTCGGGTTCCCAAACCTGTGGGGAACCTGAGTATATACATACATTTCTTATTTGAGGTCAGTTTCACATTTTGAGTTTTCATGCTAAATTGGCCATTTGCAAACAATTGTGATATTGGCACAGGCCTACCTTTTGAACAAAAGGTCCGATACGGAAAACACATGTTTTTTCGGGTTGCCCAACCTGTGGGGAACCTGAGCATATGCATACATTTCGAATTTGAGGTCAGTTTCACATTTTGAGTTTTCATCCTTAATTGGCCATTTGCAAACATATGCGATATAGGCAAAGCCTACCTTTTGAAGGAAAGGTCGGATACTGAAAATACACTTTTTTTCAGGTTCCCCAACCTGTGGGGAACTTGAGTATATGTATACATTTCAAATTTGAGGTCAGTTTCACATTTTGAGTTTTCATCCTTAATTGGCTTATTTGTCAACAAATGTGATATTGTCCAAGGCCTACCTTTTGAAGGAAAGGATGGATACGGAAAACACATGTTTTTTCGGGTTCCCCAACCTGTGGGGAAGTTGAGTATATGCATACATTTCGAATTTGAGGTCAGTTTCACATTTTGAGTTTTCATCCTTAATTGGCCATTTGCAAACATATGCGATATAGGCAAAGCCTACCTTTTGAAGGAAAGGTTGGATACGGAAAATACACGTTTTTTCAGGTTCCCCAACCTGTGGGGAACTTCAGTATATGTATACATTTCGAATTTGAGGTCAGTTTCACATTTTGACTTTTCATGCTAAATTGTCCTTTCGCAAACATATGCGATATAGGCCCAAGCCTACCTTTTGAAGGAAAGGTTGGATACGGAAAACACATTTTTTTTCGGGTTCCCCAACCTGTGGGGAACCTGAGTATATGCATACATTTCGAATTTGAGGTCAGTTTCACATTTTGAGTTTTCATCCTTATTTGGGTTATTTGCGAACAAATGTGATATTGGAACAGGCCTACCTTTTGAACTAAAGGTCCGATAAGGAAAACACAAGTTCTTTCGGGTTGCCCAACCTGTGGGGAACCTGAGTATATGCATACATTTCGAATTTGAGGTCAGTTTCACATTTTGAGTTTTCATGCTTACTTGGCTATTTGCAAACAAATGTGATAAATGCCAAGGCCTACATTTTGAAGGAAAGGTTGGATACGGAAAACACATGTTTTTCCGGGTTCCGCAGAAGGTGGGGAACCTGAGTATATGCATACTTTTCGAATTTGAGGTCAGTTTCACATTTTGAGTTTTCATGCTTAATTGGCCATTTGCCAAAAAATGCGATATAGGCCCAGGCCTACCTTTTAAAGGAAAGGTCCGATACGGAAAACATATGTTTTTTCGGGTTGCCCAACCTGTGGGGAACCTGAGAATATGCATACATTTCTTATTTGAGGTCAGTTTCACATTTTGAGTTTTAATGCTAAATTGGCCATTTGCAAACAATTGTGATATTGGCCCAGGCCTACCTTTTGAAGGAAAGGTCACATACGGAAAACACATGTTTTTTCGGGTTCCCCAACCTGTGGGGAACCTGAGTACATGCATACATTTCGAATTTGAGCTCAGTTTCACATTTTGAGTTTTCATGCTTAATTGGCCATTTGCCAAAAAATGCGATATAGGCCCAGGCCTACCTTTTAAAGGAAAGGTCCGATACGGAAAACACATGTTTTTTCGGGTTGCCCAACCTGTGGGGAACCCGAGAATATGCATACATTTCTTATTTGAGGTCAGTTTCACATTTTGAGTTTTAATGCTAAATTGGCCATTTGCAAACAATTGTGATATTGGCCCAGGCTTACCTTTTAAAGGAAAGGTCGGATACTGAAAATACACTTTTTTTCAGGTTCCCCAACCTGTGGGGAACTTGAGTATATGTATACATTTCGAATTTGAGGTCAGTTTCACATTTTGAGTTTTCATGCTTAATTGGCTTATTTGTCAACAAATGTGATATTGTCCCAGGCTTACCTTTTGAAGGAAAGGTTGGATACGGAAAACACATGTTTTTTCGGGTTCCCTAACCTGTGGGGAACCTGAGTATATGTATACATTTCGAATTTGAGGTCAGTTTCACATTTTGAGTTTTCATCCTTAATTGGCCATTTGCAACCATATGCGATATAGGCCCAAGACTACCTTTTGTAGGAAAGGTTGGATATGGAAAACACATGTTTTTTCG
>NW_024099724.1:0-4217 GCF_016545835.1 Crotalus tigris
GCCGGGGTCAGGGATTTTTGTGCTCCGGAGGTGAAATTTTTTTTTCAACTAAATGTATAAACGGACGTCAGATTGGGATTCGGGGTTAAATTTCATGCATAAAAATGGTGCTTTTTGTAGTTTTTAAAAATTGAGCCATTTTGATGTCCAGGGAAGGCAATTCCTGATGCCGGGGTCAGGGATTTTTGTGCTCCGGAGGTGAAATTTTTTTTTTCAACCAAATGTATAAACGGACGTCAGATTGGGATTCGGGGTTAAATTTCATGCATAAAAATGGTGCTTTTTGTAGTTTTTAAAAATTGACCCATTTTGGTGTCCAGGGAAGGAAATTCCTGATGCCGGGGTCAGGGATTTTTGTGTTCCGGAGGTGAAATATTTTTTTTGACCCAAATGTCTAAATGGACATCAGAATGGGATTCGGGGTTAAATTTCAAGCTTAAAAATGGTGCTTTTTGTAGTTTTTAAAAATTGAGCCATTTTGGTGTCCAGGGAAGGAAATTCCTGACGCCGGGGTCAGGGATTTTTGTGCTCCGGACGTGAAAAATTTTTTTTTTTGACCCAAATGTACAAACGGACGTCAGAATGGGATTCGGGGTTAAATTTCATGCTTAAAAAAGGTGCTTTTTGTAGTTTTTAAAAATTGAGCCATTTTGGTGTCCAGGGAAGAAAATTCCTGATGCCTGGGTCAGGGATATTTGTGTTGAAGAGGTGAAAAAAATTTTTTGACCCAAATGTAAAAACAGATGTCAGAATGCGATTCCGGGTTAAATTTCAAGCTTAAAAATAGTGGGTTTTGTAGTTTTTAAAAATTGAGCCATTTTGGTGTCCAGGGAAGGAAATTCCTGATCCTGGGGTCAGGGAATTTTGTGCTCCGGAGGGGAAATATTTTTTTTGACCCAAATGTATAAACGGACGTCAGAATGGGATTCGGGGTTAAATTTCAAGCTTAAAAATGGTGCTTTTTGTAGTTTTTAAAAATTGAGCCATTTTGGTGTCCAGGGAAGGAAATTCCTGATGCCAAGGTCAGGGATTTTTGTGCTCCGGAGGTGAAAAAATTTTTCTGACCCAAAGGTAAAAACAGACGTCAGAATGGGATTTGGGGTTAAATTTCAAGCTTAAAAATGGTGCTTTTTGTAGTTTTTAAAAATTGAGCCATTTTGGTGTCCAGGGAAGGAAATTCCTGATGCCAAGGTCAGGGATTTTTGTGCTCCGGAGGTGAAAATTTTTTTCTGACCCAAAGGTAAAAACAGACGTCAGAATGCGATTCCGTGTTAAATTTCAAGCTTAAAAATAGTGGTTTTTGTAGTTTTTAAAAATTGAGCCATTTTGGTGTCCAGGGAAGGAAATTCCTGATGCCGGGGTCAGGGATTTTTGTGCTCCGGAGGTGAATTTTTTTTTTTGACCCAAATGTATAAACGGACGTCAGAATGGGATTCGGGGTTAAATTTCAAGCTTAAAAATGGTGCTTTTTGTAGTTTTTAAAAATTGAGCCATTTTGGTGTCCAGGGAAGGAAATTCCTGATGCCGGGGTCAGGGATTTTTGTGTTCCGGAGGTGAAATATTTTTTTTGACCCAAATGTCTAAATGGACGTCAGAATGGGATTCGGGGTTAAATTTCATGCTTAAAAATGGTGCTTTTTGTAGTTTTTAAAAATTGAGCCATTTTGGTGTCCAGGGAAGGAAATTCCTGATGCCTGGGTCAGGGATATGTGTGCTCCGGAGGTGAAATTTTTTTTTTGACCCAAATGTATAAACGGACGTCAGAATGGGATTCGGGGTTAAATTTCAAGCTTAAAAATGGTGGTTTTTGTAGTTTTTAAAAATTGAGCCATTTTGGTGTCCAGGGAAGGAAATTCCTGATGCCAGGGTCAGGGATTTTTGTGCTCCGGAGGTGAAAATTTTTTTTTCAACCCAATGTATAAACGGATGTCAGAATGAGATTCGGGGTTAAATTTCATCCGTAGAAATCGTGCTTTTTGTAGTTTTCAAAAATTGAGGCCATTTTGGTGTCCCAGGGAAGGAAATTCTGACGCCGGGGGTCAGGGATTTTGTGCTCCGGACTGAAAAATTTTTTTTTTGGACCCAAATGTACAAACGGACGTCAGAAGGATTCGGGGTTAAAATTCATAGCTTAAAAAGGTGCTTTTTTGTAGTTTTTAAAAATTGAGCCATTTTGGTGTCCAGGAAGGAAATTCCTGATGCCTGGGTCAGGGATATTTGGTGTTGAAGAGGTGAAAAAAATTTTTGACCCCACAATGTAAACATATGTCAAATGCGATTTTTTCCGGGTTAAATTTCATAGCTTTAAAATAGTGGGTTTTGTAGTTTTTAAAAATTGAGCCATTTTGGTGTCCAGGGAAGGAAATTCCTGATGCCTGGGTCAGGGATATTTGTGCTCCGGAGGTGAAATTTTTTTTTTTGACCCAAATATATAAACGGACGTCAGAATGGGATTCGGGGTTAAATTTCAAGCTTAAAAATGGTGCTTTTTGTAGTTTTTAAAAATTGAGCCATTGGGTGTCCAGGGAAGGAACTTCCTGATGCCGGGTCAGGGATTTTTGTTTCCGGAGGTGAAATATTTTTTGACCCAATGTCCTAAAGGACGTCAGAATGGGGAATTCGGGGTTAAATTTCATGCTTAAAAATGGTGCTTTTTGTAGTTTTTAAAAACTGAGCCATTTTGGTGTCGAGGGAAGGAAATTCCTGATGCCGGGGTCAGGGATTTTTGTGCTCCGGAGGTGAAATATTTTTTTTCAACCAAATGTATAAACGGACATCAGATTGGGATTCGGGGTTAAATTTCATGCATAAAAAAGGTGCTTTTTGTAGTGTTAAAAAATTGAGCCATTTTGGTGTCCAGGGAAGGAAATTCCTGATGCCGGGGTCAGGGATTTTTGTGCTCCGGAGGTGAAAATTTTTTTCACCCCAATGTATAAACGGACATCAGAATGGGATTCGGGGTTAAATTTCAAGCTTAAAAATTGCGCTTTTTTTAGTTTTTTAAAATTGAGCCATTTTGGTGTCCAGGGAAGAAATTCCTCTTGCCGGGGTCAGGGATTTTTGTGCTCTGGAAGTGAAAAATTTTTTTTCACCCAAATGTATAAACGGACGTCAGAATGGGATTCGGGGTTAAATTTCATGCTTAAAAAAACGTGCTTTTTCTAGTTTTTAAAAATTGAGACATTTTGGTGTCCAGGGAAGGAAATTCCTGATGCCGGGGTCAGGGATTTTTGTGCTCTGGAGGTGAAAATTTTTGTTTCACCCAAATATAAAAACCGACGTCAGAATGCGATTCGGGGTTAAATTTCTAGCTTAAAAATGGTCCATTTTTAGTTTTTAAAAATTGAGCCATTTTGGTGTCCAATGAAGGAAATTCCTGATGCCGGGGTCAGGGATTTTTGTGCTCCGGAGGTGAAAATTGTTTTTTCACCCAAATTTATAAACGGACGTCAGAATGGGATTCGGGGTTAAATTTCATGCTTAAAAAACGTGCTTTTTCTAGTTTTTAAAAATTGAACGTTTTGGTGTCCAGGAAGGAAATTCCTGATTCCGGGGTCCAGGATTTTTTGTGTTTCCGGAGGAGAAAATTTTTTTTTTCACCGAAATGAATAAATGGACTTCAGAATGGGATTCGGGGTTAAATTTCATGCTTAAAAAACGGCTTTTTCTAGTTTTTTAAAATTGAGACATTTTGGTGTCCAGGGACGGAATTCCTGATGCTGGGGTCAGGGATTTTTGTGCTCCGGAGGTGAAAATTGTTTTTTGACCCAAATGTAAAAATGGACATTAGAATTGGATTCGGGGTTAAATTTCGTGCTTAACAGTGGTGCTTTATGTAGTTTTTAAAATTTGATTCGTTTTGGTGTCCTGGGAAGGAAATTCCTGATGCCGGGGTCAGGGATTTTTGTGCTCCGGAGGTGAAAACTTTTTTTTCACCCAAATGTATAAACGGACGTCAGAATGGGATTCGCGGTTAAATTTCATGCTTAAAAAACGGGCTTTTTCTAGTTTTTAAAAATTGAGACGTTTTGGTGTCCAGGAAGGAAATTCCTGATTCCCGGGTCAGGGATTTTTGTGCTCCGGAGGAGAAAATTTTTTTTCACCGAAATGTATAAATGGACGTCAGAATGGGATTCGGGGTTAAATTTCATGCTTAAAAAACGTGCTTTTTCTAGTTTTTAAAATTGAGCCGTTTTGGTGTCCAGGGAAGGAAATTC
>NW_024099725.1:0-4274 GCF_016545835.1 Crotalus tigris
GGTCAGGGATTTTTGTGCTCCGGCGGTGAAATTTTTTTTTTGACCCAAATGTAAAAACGGACATCAGAATTGGATTCGGGGTTAAATTTCATGCTTAAAAATGGTGCTTTATGTAGTTTTTAAAAATTGAGCCGTTTTGATGTCAGGGGAAGGAAATTCCTGATGCTGGGGTCAGGGATTTTGGTGCTCCGGAGGTGAAATTTTTTTTGACCCAAATGTAAAAACGGACATCAGAATTGGATTCAGGGTTAAATTTCATGCTAAAAAATGGTGCTTTATGTAGTTTTTAAAAATTGAGCCGTTTTGGTGTCCGGGGAAGGAAATTACTGATGCTGGGGTCAGGAATTTTTGTGCTCCGCAGATGAAAATTTTTCTTCCACCCAAATGTAAAAATAGACTTCAGAATGGGATTCGGGGTTAAATTTCATGCTTAAAAAAAGTGCTTTTTCTGGTTTTTAAAAATTGAGCCGTTTTGATGTCCGGGGAAGGAAATTACTGATGCCAGGGTCAGGGATTTTTGTGCTCCGGAGGTGAAATTTTTTTTTGACCCAAATGTATAAACGGACGTCAGAATGGGATTCGGGGTTAAATTTCATGCTTAAAAATGGTGCTTTTTCTGCTTTTTAAAAATTGAGCCGTTTTGATGTCCGGGGAAGGAAAGTCCTGATGCCGGGGTCAGGAATTTTTGTGCTCCGGAGGTGAAAATTTTTGTTTCACCCAAATGTAAAAACAGACGTCAGAATGGGAATCGGGGTTAAATTTCATGCTTAAAAAAGGTGCTTTTTCTGGTTTTTAAAAATTGAGCTGTTTTGATGTCCGGGGAAGGAAATTCCTGATGCCGGGGTCAGGAATTTTTGTGCTCCGCAGATGAAAATTTTTGTTCCACCCAATGTTTAAAAAACAGACGTCAGAATGCAAATTCGGAGTACAATTTCATGCTTACAAATGGTGCTTTTTTTGTGTTAGTTTCTTTAAAAATTGAGCCGTTTTGGTGTCCAGCTAAGGAAATTCCTGATACCAGGGTCAGGGATTTTTGTGCTCCGGAGGTGAAAATTTTTGTTCCACCCAAATGTAAAAACAGACATCAGAATGGGATTCGGAGTTAAATTTCATGCTTAAAAAAGTGCTTTTTCTGGTTTTTAAAAATTGAGCCGTTTTGAGGTCCGGGAAAGGAAATTCCTGATGCCAGGGTCAGGGATTTTTGTACTCCGGAGGTGAAAATTTTGTTTCACCCAAATGTAAAAACAGACGTCAGAATGCGATTCGGGGTTAAATTTCATGCTTAAAATTGTGTTTTTTGTAGTTTTAAAAAATTGAGCCATTGTGGTGTCCATGGAAGGAAATTCCAGATTTCAGGGTCAGGGATTTTTGTGCTCCGCAGATGAAAATTTTTGTTTCACCCAAATGTAAAAACGGACGTCAGAATGGGATTCGGGGTTAAATTTCATGCTTAAAAAAAGTGCTTTTTCTGGTTTTTAAAAATTGAGCCGTTTTGAGGTCCGGGAAAGGAAATTCCTGATGCCAGGGTCAGGGATTTTTGTACTCCGGAGGTGAAAATTTCGTTTCACCCAAATGTAAAAACAGACGTCAGACTGCGATTCGGGGTTAAATTTCATGCTTAAAATTGTGTTTTTTGTAGTTTTAAAAAATTGAGCCATTGTGGTGTCCATGGAAGGAAATTCCAGATTTCAGGGTCAGGGATTTTTGTGCTCCGCAGATGAAAATTTTTGTTTCACACAAATGTAAAAACAGACGTCAGAATGGGATTCGGGGTTAAATTTCATGCTTAAAAAAGTTGCTTTTTCTGGTTTTTAAAAATTGAGCCGTTTTGAATGTCCCGGGGAAGGAATTCTGTGCCAGGTCTTAGGTAATTTTTGTACCTCCGAGGTGAAAATTTTGTTTCACCAAATGTAAAAACAGACGTTCAGACTGGGATTCGGGGTTAAATTTCATGCTTAAAATTGTGTTTTTTGTAGTTTTAAAAAATTGAGCCATTGTGGTGTCCATGGAAGGAAATTCCAGATTTCAGGGTCAGGGATTTTTGTGCTCCGCAGATGAAAATTTTTCTTCCACCCAAATGTAAAAACAGACGTCAGAATGGGATTCAGGGTTAAATTTCATGCTTAAAAAAAGTGCTTTTTCTGTTTTTTAAAAATTGAGCTGTTTTGATGTCTGGGGAAGGAAATTCCTGATGCCGGGGTCAGGAATTTTTGTGCTCCACAGATGAAAATTTTTGTTCCACCCAAATGTAAAAAATAACTTCAGAATTGGGATTCGGGTTAAATTTCATGCTTAAAAACATTGCTTTTTCTGGTTTTAAATTGAGCCAGTTTTGATGTCGGGGAAGGAAATTCCTGATGTGGGGAACAGGGAATTTTGTGCTCCGTAGATGAAAATTTTTGTTTCACCCCAATGTAAAAACAGATGTCAGAATGCGATTCGGGGTTAAATTTCATGCTTAAAAAATGTGCTTTTTGTAGTTTTTAAAAATTGAGCCGTTTTGGTGTCCAGGGAAGGAAATTCCTGATGCCGGGGTCAGGGATTTTTGTGCTCCGGAGGTGAAAATTTTTTTTTCACCCAAATGTATAAACGGACATCAGAATGGGATTCGGGGTTAAATTTCATGCTTAAAAACGTGCTTTTTCTAGTTTTTAAAAATTGAGACGTTTTGGTGTCCAGGAAGGAAATTCCTGATTCCGGGGTCAGGGATTTTTGTGCTCCGGAGGTGAAAAATTTTTTTTCACCCAATGTAAACAGATACGTCAGAATGCGATTCCGGGGTTAAACTTTCATACTTAAAAATGTGCTTTTTGTAGTTTTTAAAAATTGAGCCCTTTTGGTGTCCATGCAAGGAAAGTCCTGATGTCGGGGTCAGGGATTTTTGTGCTCCGGAGGTGACAAATTTTTTTTGACCCAAATGTATAAACGGACGTCAGAATGGGATTCGGGGTTAAATTTCATGCTTAAAAATGGTGCTTTTTGTAGTTTTTAAAAATTGAGCCCTTTTGGTGTCCATGCAAGGAAATTCCTGATGTCGGGGTCAGGGATTTTTGTGCTCCGGAGGTGAAAATTTTTGTTACACCCAAATGTAAAAACAGACGTCAGAATGGGATTCGGGGTTAAATTTCATGCTTAAAAATGGTGCTTTTTGTAGTTTTTAAATATTGAGCCATTTTGGTGTCCATGGAAGGAAATTCCTGATTTCGGTGTCAGGGATTTTTGTGCTCCGCAGGTGAAAATTTTTGTTCGACCCAAATGTATAAACGGACGTCAGAATGGGATTCAGGGTTAAATTTCATGCTTAAAAAAAGTGCTTTTTCTGTTTTTTAAAAATTGAGCTGTTTTGATGTCTGGGGAAGGAAATTCCTGATGCCGGGGTCAGGAATTTTTGTGCTCCGGAGGTGAAAATTTTTGTTCTACCAAATGTAAAAACAGACGTCAGAATGCAATTCGGAGTTAAATTTCATGCTTAAAAATGGTGCTTTTTCTGCTTTTTAAAAATTGAGCCGTTTTGATGTCCGGGGAAGGAAATTCCTGATGCCGGGGTCAGGAATTTTTGTGCTCCGGAGGTGAAAATTTTTGTTTCACCCAAATGTAAAAACAGATGTCAGAATGGGATTCGGGGTTAAATTTCATGCTTAAAATGGTGTTTTTTGTAGTTTTTAAAAATTGAGCCATTTTGGTGTCCATGGAAGGAAATTTTTGATTTCGGGGACAGGGATTTTTGTGCCCCACAGATGAAAATTTTTGTTCCACCCAAATGTAAAAACAGACGTCAGAATGGGATTCGGGGTTAAATTTCATGCTTAAAAAAGGTGCTTTTTCTGGTTTTTAAAAATTGAGCTGTTTTTGATGTCCGGGGAAGGAAATTCCTGATGCCAGGGTCAGGGATTTTTGTACTCCGGAAGTGAAAATTTTGTTTCACCCAAATGTAAAAACAGACGTCAGAATGCAATTCGGAGTTAAATTTCATGCTTAAAAATGGTGCTTTTTGTAGTTTTTAAAAATTGAGCCATTTTGGTTTCCATGGAAGGAAATTCCTGATTTCGGTGTCAGGGATTTTTGTGCTCCGCAGGTGAAAATTTTTGTTCGACCCAAATGTATAAACGGACGTCAGAATGGGATTCGGGGTTAAATTTCATGCTTAAAAAAAGTGCTTTTTCTGGTTTTTAAAATTGAGCAGTTTTGATGTCCGGGGAAGGAAATTCCTGATGCCAGGGTCAGGGATTTTTGTGCTCCGTAGGTGAAAATTTTTTTTGACCCAAATGTATAAA
>NW_024099726.1:0-4538 GCF_016545835.1 Crotalus tigris
TTTCATACTTAAAAATGGTACTTTTTGTACTTTTTAAAAATTGAGCCCTTTTGGTGTCTGGGGAAGGAAATTCCTGATGCCGGGGTCAGGGATTTTTGAGCTCCGTGGGTGAAAATTTTTTTTTGACCCAAATGTAAAAATGGACGTCAGAATTGGATTCGGGGTTAAATTTCATGCTTAAAATGGTGCTTTTGTAGTTTTTAAATATCGAGCCCCTTTGGTGTCTGGGGAAGGAAATTCCTGATGCCGGGGTCATTGATTTTTGAGCTCCAGAGGTGAAAATTTTTTTTTGAGCCAAATGTAAAAACGGACATCAGAATGGGATTCAAGTTTAAATTTCATGCTTAAAAATGGTGCTTTTTATAGTTTTCAAAAATTGAGCCATTTTGGTGTCTGGGGAACGAAAATTCCTGATGCCGGGATTAGGGATTTTTGAGCTCCAGGGGTGAAAAATTTTTTTTGACCCAAATGTAAAAACGGACGTCAGAATGGGATTCGGGGTTAAATTTCATGCTTAAAAATTGTGCTTTTTGTAGTTTTTAAAAATTGAGCCCTTTTGGTGTCTGGGGAAGGAAATTCCTGATGCAGGGGTCAGGTATTTTTGTGCTCCTGAGGGGAAATTTTTTTTTTGACCCAAATATAAAAATGGATGTCAGAATGGGATTCGGGGTTAAATTTCATGCTTAAAATGGTGCTTTTGTAGTTTTTAAAAATCGAGCCCTTTTGGTGTCTGGGGAAGGAAATTCCTGATGCCGGGGTCAGGGATTTTTGAGCTCCAAAGGTGAAAATTTTTTTTTGACCCAAATGTAAAAACGGACATCAGAATGGGATTCAAGTTTAAATTTCATGCTTAAAAATGGTGCTTTTTATAGTTTTTCAAAATTGAGCCATTTGGTGTCTGGGGAAGGAAATTCCCTGATGCGGGGTCAGGGATTTTTGAGCTTCCAGAGGTGAAAATTTTTTTGACCCAAATGTAAAAATGGACGTCAGAATGGGATTCGGGGTTAAATTTCATGCTTAAAAATGGTACTTTTTGTAGTTTTAAAAAATTGAGCCATTTTGGTGTCTGGGGAAGGAAATTCCTGATGCTGGCCGGGGTCAGGGATTTTTGAGCTCCGGTGGTGAAAATTTTTTTTTGACCCATATATAAAAACGGACATCAGAATGGGATTCAAGTTTAAATTTCATGCTTAAAAATGGTGCTTTTTATAGTTTTCAAAAATTGAGCCATTTTGGTGTCTAGGGAAGGAAATTCCTGATGCCGGGATTAGGGATTTTTGAGCTCCAGAGGTGAAAATTTTTTTTGACCCAAATGTAAAAATGGATGTCAGAATGCGATTCGGGGTTAAATTTCATGCTTAAAAATGGTGCTTTTTGTAGTTTTAAAAAATTGAGCCATTTTGGTGTCTGGGGAAGGAAATTCCTGATGGCCGGGTCAGGGATTTTGAGCTCCGGTGGTGAAAATTTTTTTTTGACCCATATATAAAAACGGATATCAGAATGGGATTCAAGTTTAAATTTCATGCTTAAAAATGGTGCTTTTTATAGTTTTCAAAAATTGAGCCATTTTGTTGTCTGGGGAAGGAAATTCCTGATTTCGGGATTACGGATTTTTGAGCTCCAGAGGTGAAAAATTTTTTTTGACCCAAATGTAAAAATGGATGTCAGAATGGGATTCGGGGTTAAATTTCATGCTTAAAAATGGTGCTTTTTGTAGTTTTAAAAAATTGAGCCATTTTGGTGTCTGGGGAAGGAAATTCCTGATTGCCGGGGTCAGGGATTTTTGAGCTCCAGAGGTGAAAATTTTTTTTTGACCCAAATGTAAAAATGGATGTCAGAATGGGATTCGGGGTTAAATTTCATACTTAAAAATGGAGCTTTTTGTAGTTTTTAAAAATTGAGCCCTTTTGGTGTCTGGGGAAGGAAATTCCTGATGCCGGGGTCAGGGATTTTTGAGCTCCGGGGGTGAAAATTTTTTTTTGACCCAAATGTAAAAATGGACGTCAGAATTGGATTCGGGGTTAAATTTCGTGCTTAAAATGGTGCTTTTGTAGTTTTTAATAATCGAGCCCTTTTGGTGTCTGGGGAAGGAAATTCCTGATGCCGGGATTAGGGTTTTTTGAGCTCCGGAGGTGAAAATTTTTTTTCACCCAAATGTAAAAACGGACGTCAGAATGGGATTCGGGGTTAAATTTCATGCTTAAAAATGGTACTTTTTGTAGTTTTTAAAAATCGAGCCCTTTTGGTGTCTGGGAAGGAAATTCCTGATGCCGGGGTCAGGGATTTTTTAGCTCCAGAGGTGAAATTTTTTTTTTGACCCAAATGTAAAATGGACGTCAGAATGGGATTCGGGGTTAAATTTCATGCTTAAAAATGGTACTTTTTGTAATTTTAATAAATTGAGCCATTTTGGTGTCTGGGGAAGGAAATTCCTGACGCAGGGGTCAGGGATTTTTGTGCTCCGGAGGGGAAAATTTTTTTTTTGACGCAAATATAAAAATGGACGTCAGAATGGGATTCGGGGTTAAATTTCATGCTTAAAATGGTGCTTTTGAAGTTTTTAAATATCGAGCCCTTTTGGTGTCTGGGGAAGGAAATTCCTGACGCAGGGGTCAGGGATTTTTGTGCTCCGGAGGGGAAAATTTTTTTTTGACGCAAATATAAAAACGGACGTCAGAATGGGATTCTGGGTTAAATTTCATGCTTAAAATGGTGCTTTTGAAGTTTTTAAAAATCGAGCCCTTTTGGTGTCTGGGGAAGGAAATTCCTGATGCCGGGGTCAGGGATTTTTGAGGTCCGGAGGTGAAAAATTTTTTTTGACCCAAATGTATAAATGGACGTCAGAATGGGATTCGGGGTTAAATTTCATGCTTAAAAATGGTACTTTTTGTAGTTTTAAAAAATTGAGCCATTTTGGTGTCTGGGGAAGGAAATTGCTGATGCCGGGGTCAGGGATTTTTGAGCTCCGGTGGTGAAAATTTTTTTTTGACCCACATATAAAAATGGACATCAGAATGGGATTCAAGTTTAAATTTCATGCTTAAAAATGGTGCTTTTTATAGTTTTCAAAAATTGAGCCATTTTGGTGTTTGGGGAAGGAAATTCCTGATGCCGGGATGAGGGATTTTTGAGCTCCAGAGGTGAAAATTTTTTTTTCACCCAATTGTAAAAACGGACGTGAGAATGGGATTCGGGGTTAAATTTCATGCTTAAAAATGGTACTTTTTGTAGTTTTAATAAATTGAGCCATTTTCGGTGTCTGGGGAAGGAAATTCCTGACGCAGGGGTCAGGGATTTTTGTGCTCTGGAGGGGAAAAATTTTTTTTGACACAAATATAAAAACGGACGTCAGAATGGGATTCGGGGTTAAATTTCATGCTTAAAATGGTGCTTTTGTACTTTTTAAAAATCGTACCCTTTTGGTGTCTGGGGAAGGAAATTCCTGATGCCGGGGTCAGGGATTTTTGAGCTCCGGAGGTGAAAATTTTTTTTTGACCCAAATGTAAAAATCGACGTCAGAATGGGATTCGGGGTTAAATTTCTTGCTTAAAAATGGTGCTTTTTCTAGTTTTTAAAAATTGAGCCCTTTTGGTGTCTGGGGAAGGAAATTCCTGATGCAGGGGTCAGGGATTTTTGTGCTCCGGAGGGGAAAATTTTTTTTTGACCCAAATATAAAAATGGACATCAGAATGGGATTCGGGGTTAAATTTCATGCTTAAAAATGGTACTTTTTGTAGTTTTTAAAAATCGAGCTCTTTTGGTGTCTGGGGAAGGAAATTCCTGATGCCGGGGTCAGGGATTTTTGAGCTCCAGAGGTGAAAATTTTTTTTTGACCCAAATATAAAAACGGACATCAGAATGGGAGTCGGGGTTAAATTTCATGCTTAAAAATGGTACTTTTTGTTGTTTTTAAAAATCGAGCTCTTTTGGTGTCTGGGGAAGGAAATTCCTGATGCCGGGGTCAGGGATTTTTGAGCTCCAGAGGTGAAAATTTTTTTTTGACCCAAATGTAAAAATGGATGTCAGAATGGGATTCAGGGTTAAATTTCAGGCTTAACAATGGTGCTTTTTGCAGTTTTTAAATATTGAGCCCTTTTGGTGTCTGGGGAAGGAAATTCCTGATAACGTGGTCAGGGATTTTTGAGCTCCGGTGGTGAAAATTTTTTTTTGACCCAAATATAAAAACGAACATCAGAATGGGATTCAAGTTTAAATTTCATGCTTAAAAATGGTGCTTTTTATAGTTTTCAAAAATTGAGCCATTTTGGTTTCTGGGGAAGGAAATTCCTGATGCCGGGATTAGGGATTTTTGAGCTCCGGAGGTGAAAATTTTTTTTCACCCAAATGTAAAAACGGACGTCAGAATGGGATTCGGGGTTAAATTTCATGCTTAAAAATGGTACTTTTTGTAGTTTTTAAAAATCGAGCCCTTTTGGTGTCTGGGAAGGAAATTCCTGATGCCGGGGTCAGGGATTTTTGAGCTCCAGAGGTGAAATTTTTTTTTTGACCCAAATGTAAAATGGACGTCAGAATGGGAT
>NW_024099727.1:0-8838 GCF_016545835.1 Crotalus tigris
CACTTCGAGTTTGTTGGCGATGATCGTTTTGCTCTAGGAGTTAGCGGTGACGTAACCCTAACCCTAACTGGAATTTTCCTGCTATGGGATTTTCCCATGTATTTTACCAGGAAACATAGAAAGGGCAGCCTAGAAAGGTCAGTGCCCTCCTAACCATACCCAAGCACTCCTAATTTGTTGGCGATGTCCATTTTGCTCTAGAAGTTCACGGTGACGTAACCCTAACCCTAACTGGAATTTTCCTGCAATGGGATTTTCCCATGTATTTTACCAGTAAACATATATAGGGCAGCCTAGAAAGGTCAAGGCTATCCTAACCATACCCAAGCACTCCGAGTTTGTTGGCGATGTCCATTTTCCTCTAAGAGTTCATGGAGACGTAACCCTAATCCTAACTGGAATTTTCCTCCAATGGGATTTTCCCTTGTATTTTACCAGGAAACATACATAGCGCAGCCTAGAAATGTCAATGCTCTCCTAACCATACCCAAGCACTCCTAGTTTGTTGGCGATGTCCATTTTGCTATAGGAGTTCATGGAGACGTAACCCTAACCCTAACTGGAATTTTCCTCCAATGGGATTTTCCCATGTATTTTACCAGGAAACATAGATAGGGCAGCCTCGAAAAGTCAGTGCCTGCCTAACCATACCCAAGCACTCTGAGTTTGTTGGCGATGTCCATTTTGCTCTAGGAGTTCATGGTGACGTAACCCTAACCCTAACTGGAATTTTCCTGCAATGGGATTTTCCCATGTATTTTACCAGGAAACATAGATCGGGCAGCCTAGAAAGGTCAAGGCTATCCTAACCATACCCAAGCACTCCGAGTTTGTTGGCGATGTCCATTTTCCTCTAAGAGTTCATGGAGACGTAACCCTAATCCTAACTGGAATTTTCCTCCAATGGGATTTTCCCATGTATTTTACCAGGAAACATACATAGGGCAGCCTAGAAAGGTCATTGCACTCCTAACCATACCCAAGCACTCCGAGTTTGTTGGCGATGTCCATTTTCCTCTAGGAGTTCATGGAGACGTAACCCTAACCCTAACTGGAATTTTCCTCCAATTTGGATTTTCCCTGTATTTCGCAGGAACATACATAGGGCTATCCTAGAAAGGTCAGTGCTAACTCCTATACTACCCAATCACTCCGTTGTTTTGGCGATGTCCATTTTTCCCTAGGATTTCATGAGAACGTACCCTAACCCTAAGTGAATTTTCTCCAATGGATTTTCCCATGTATTTTACCAGGACCCAATACATAGGGCAGCCTAGAAAGTCAGTGCACTCCTACCATAACCCAAGCACTCCGAGTTGTTGGCGATGTCCATTTTTCCTCTAGGAGTTCATGGAGAACTAACCCTAGACCCTAACTGGAATTTTCCTGCTATGGGATTTTCCCATGTATTTTACCAGGAAACATACATAGGGTAGCCTAGAAAAGTCAGTGCCCTCCAAACCATACCCAAGCACTCCGAGTTTGTTGGAAATGTCCATTTTGCTCTAGGAGTTCACGGTGACGTAACCCTAACCCTAACTGGACTTTTCCTGCAATGGGATTTTCCCATGTATTTTACCAGGAAACATAGAAAGGGCAGCCTAGAAAGGTCAGTGCCCTCCTAACCATCCCCAAGCACTCCTAGTTTGTTGGCGATGTCCATTTTGCTCTAGGAGTTAGCGGTGACGTAACCCTAACCCTAACTGGAATTTTCCTGCAATGGGATTTTCCCATGTATTTTACCCGGAAACATAGATAGGGCAGCCTTGAAAGGTCAGTGCACTCCTAACCATACCCAAGCACTCCGAGTTTGTTGGCGATGTCCATTTTCCTCTAGGTGTTCATGGAGACGTAACCCTAATCCTAACTGGAATTTTTCCGCAATGGGATTTTCCCCATGTATTTTACACAAGATAACATACATAGGCAGCCTAGAAAAGTAAGTGCCCTCCTAACCGTACCCAAGCACTCTTAGTTTGTTGGCCGTGTCCATTTTGCTCTATGAGATCATGGTCACCTAACCCTTAGCCTAAGTGGAATTTTCCTCCAATGGGATTTTCCCATGTATTTTACCAGGAAACATACATAACGCAGCCTAGAAAGGTCAGTGCACTCCTAACCATACCCAAGCACTTCGAGTTTGTTGGCGATGTCCATTTTGCTATAGGAGTTCATGGAGACGTAACCCTAACCCTAACTGGAATTTTCCTCCAATGGGATTTTCCCATGTATTTTACCAGGAAACATAGATAAGGCAGCCTAGAAAAGTCAGTGCCCTCCTAACAATACCCAAGCACTCTGAGTTTGTTGGCAATTTTTGTTTCTTCTGCCATCAAAGTGCTTCATAAAACGCTAACGCTGTAATCTACAAACCACATTAATGCAATTGAAATCGCTCTTAAAATTACACAAGAGGATTGCTCAGAAATCAAAAGCTCGGCCAAAGAGATGCGTTCTTACCTTGTCCCTAAATGCCCGGAAAGCGGGGCCCGTGAGCATCACCCAAAGATTCTGTCGCACGGCCTGCCAGGTTTGCCAGAAAAGGCCCTTTCCGGTAGACTGCCAAGCTCTGCTAGTGGGAAGGCCCTTGGAGAGGTCCCTCCTGCTATTTCCCACCAAAACTGCAATATTGAGAGGAGCGGTGGCGATCGCAACCTCCCACCCTGTTTTCCGCTTCCTCTTGGGGTTTTTACTGGGCTCCCAACCTTACTCCATTTCCATCCCTGTCTCTTTAAAAGGAAAAACCTTAACCTCACTGAAAGTGGCAAAAAAAAGGTTGGGGGGAATCCTCAAGGACAACTTACCTGTTTTCTCCCAGTTCCTTCTTAACAGCCACAGCAAGGGGTGGGGGGTCACCCATCCGGCGGAGGCTCTAGGCTGGAAATCCAGGGAGCGTGACCTCCTTTCTCCACTGCCTTTTCCAAAAAGGCTGATGGTTCCGGCAGGCGTCCGCCCCCTTCCTCCTGGCCCTACATCAGTCGATGCAGCCGTGACTGGGGGAAGTTAGCAAAATTGCAAGCCGGACTCTGCAAAGACCCGGGTCTCCTGCTGCCCCCAGAGAGACCTGCTTTTCCTTTCTCTTACCTCTGGGCGGTGGGTGGGCTGTTTACGGCAACCTGGAGAGGAAAGGAAGGAATCTCCTATCCGTCCTAACCCTGACTTGTTTTGGACGAAGGTCTACAAAGTTAGATGGACGGCGAACAAAATAATAAAAGCCATTAGTTGCAACTTCTCACGTCTCATCCCTTTTATCCATCCTTTAAATGATAAACCTAGAAGGGAACGATAGGTTATACACAGTTTCAAAATAAACTGCATTTATTTTTATATTGATCGTTTCTTAATAAAAATGCACACAATTTCAAATAGAGATTTGATATTGCGCCTAGATTAATACATAGGGATCTCTAAGAAATATAGTTTAGAAACATCAAACCTAAATACAAACCTACATACGTACGATCTCCTTAAAGAAATAGCAGGGCAGGACAAACAAAACTATTCTTGAATAAAAACACCTGGATTTGCTTGAAGGGGGCGAGCGGGGTGCACTTTTAGGAGCAACCTCTTAAGGTGTAACACAGGGAAGCGCGATACGACTGGTTCTTCTACATCCGGGACTCGGGCGCTGGGAAAACACCATTCAACGGCTGCCTTGCTTGGCAGCCTTCGAGGAGACCCCCGAGACGGTTCGGAACCCCCTTCCCGACCCGGACGCCAAAAGCCTGGAGCGTGTCCCGCCGGCCCCGCCTCTAAAAAGGAGCTAAAAAGAAGTCGCGGCTGAGCTCGCGTAAACGACCCCGAAGTGTGTTATTAAAACAAGCTAACTTCGTCTCTACGTTCCATATTTAGCCCCTATAGCTGAAAGGGAAAGAGCGCAAAGAGACCAGGTCTCACAACCTCCGCCGACGCCGCCGCCGCCACCGGTTCTCGGTCGCATTCTTACGGACGGGGGCGGCCAAAGGCCAGACGGACATCTTAGGGGAGAGGACCAAACGAGTGGCCGGGGAGGAGGCGGGGGAGGGGGAAGGTGGGGATCCCCCGCTAACTAGGTAACAGAGAAAGCCGGTATCTTTCTGGAATCAGGAAATGCGGGGATGGCTCGGCTCACCTGAGGCAGTAGCAGGCTTCCTTTTTTCCTTCCCGAGGCCTCGCCGGTAGACGTGCGCTCCGTCAACGTAGTGCAGAAAAGAGCACGGGAAAAAGCAGGGAACGGACAGGAAGTTGGGGACGGCCTCGGCGGATGGACAGGAACTCGGCCGTACTGGGAACGTCGTCGTCGTCGGTGGTCATGCTACGGGACGGAAAACTCTGCCCTCCTGTGGTCAAAAACGGGTACTGCGGTCGCCGAAAAAAATAAAGCTTTTAAATGGGATTTTAAGGCTATTTATTTTCCCCCGTCTTTATTAGGAGCCTCTTATTAATATTAATAGGGCGACGGGAGGCCCTTTTGCCATTTTCAAAGGTTTATTTCTTTTGGTGGCTGCTATATCCGGCTTGGCCACGGGAGGGCACTGTTTTCCCTCCCTTAGCGATAGCGGCATTGAGGCCGTGGAAAAGGCCTAGGGTGGCCTCGATGGTAAATGCTATGGGACGGGTATTGCGGCCGCCAAGGGAAATAAGCCTTTTGAATGGGGTTTTCAAGGCTTACCTCGTTGATCGGACGTGGAGTCCGCCCTGCCCAGAAGGTCCCCGAAAAAAGGAAGTGGAAGGACGATTAAGAAGGACGGACCGGAAGTCGGCCATATTGGGAAGGTCGCAATTTAAAGACCCTGGAGGACGGCGAATTTGCGCGGACAGGAAGTCGGACATACTGAGGAGGTCTACCCGAAAGGAAGTAGGGGGAAAGATTAAGAACGAAGGGACGGAAGTCGGACATGATGGAAAGGTCCTTTTACCGCAGCACCTGGGGGACGGCCGATACCGACGGGCAGGAAGCCCGCCGTCCAGAGAGGGCCTCTCGCAGATTACTCGTGAAGAACCAGCCGGCCGACATGCGTAGAAGGCCGAGGGAAGCGGCCCGTCCCTTTCGGAGGAGCATAGAGTGGCGACCCTTTGGCTGACGCTCTGCGCTTTGGGGCTTAGCTTCTCGGTGTCCCGATCCTGGGCAAGTGGCCTACGACGGCCTCCCTGGTAATGCTATGGGACGGGAACCACTGCCCTCCTGTGGTCAAAAACGGGTACTGCTGCCGCCCAAAGAAATAAATTGAATAGCATTTGAAGCTTATTCTTCTCTATTTTTATTCTTAACGCCTTATTATTAATATTAACGTGGCGACGGGGGGCCCGGTCGGTGCGACACGGGCGCAGAAGAAATCCTGGTTCCAATCTTAAACCGAGTTAAGGCCTATCGTGGCTTATTCATATTAATAAGTGTTAATAATCAAGAATAATCATCTTAAAGAGGTTTATTTATTTTTCTGGCCGCAGTATCTGATTTGACCAGTTTTCCGTCCCTTAGCAGGGCTGGCTCAGGAATTCTGGGAGTTGAAGTCCCCCAGTCATCAAAGAGCCAAGGTTGCCTACCCCTGCCTTAGCTATAGGATGGAGGCCATTAAAAAGGCCTAGGATGGACTCCCAGCCAAAGCTATGGGACAGAAAACTGTGCCCTCCTGGGGTCAAAAATGGGTGTTGCGGCCACCCAAAGAAATAAACCTTTTTAATGGCATTTTAAAATGACCGTATTCTCTATCTTTATTAACGGTATTAACACCTTATTAATAGACGAAGGTCCACAAAGTTAGATGGACGGCGAACAAATTAATAAATGCCATTATTTGCAACTTCTCACGTCTCATCCCTTTTATCCATCCTTTAAATGATAAACCTATAAGGGAACGATAGGTTATATACTTTTTCAAAATAAACTACATTTATTTTTAGATTGATCGTTTCGTAATAAAAATACACAATATTTCAAATAGATATTTTATATTGCGCTTATATGAATACATAGGTATCTCTAAGAAATATAGTTTAGAAACACCAAACCTAAATACAAACCTACATACGTACGATCTCCTTAAAGAAAAAGAAGGGCAGGACAAACAAAACTATGCTTGAATAAAAACATCTGGGTTTGCTTGAAGGGGGCGAGCCGGGTGCACTTTTAGGAGCAACCTCTTAAGGTGTAACACAGGGAAGTGCGATACGATTGGATCATGGAGAAAGCTAGGGAGTTCCAGAAAAACATCTACTTCTGCTTCATTGACCACGCTAAAGCCTTTCATTGTGTGGATCACAACAAATTGTGGCAAGTTCTTAAAGAGATGGGAATACCAGACCATCTTATTTGTCTCTTGAGAAACCTATATGCGGGTCAAGAAGCAACAGTGAGAACTGGACACGGAACCACGGATGGGTTCAAAATGGGAAAAGGAGTCCGGCAAGGCTGTATACTGTCGCCCTGCCTATTTAACTTATATGCAGAGCACATCGTGAGAAAGGCAGGGCTAGATGAAACAAAAGTTGGAATTAAGATTGCCGGGAGAAATATCAACAACCTAAGATATGCAGATGATACCACTCTAAGGGCAGAAAGTGAAGAGGAACTAAGGAGCCTCTTGATGCTGGTGAAGAAGGAGAGTGCAAACGTTGGCTTGAAACTCAACATTAAGAAAACCAAAATCATGGCATCCGGCCCACTCAATTCCTGGCAAATAGATGGGGAAGAAATGGAGGTGGTGACAGATTTTATTTTTCTAGGCTCCCAGATCACCTCAGATGGGGACTGCAGCCAAGAAATTAAAAGACGCTTGCTCCTGGGAAGGAAAGCTATGGCAAATCTAGAAAGCGTACTAAAAAGCAGATACATCACCCTGCCAACAAAAGTGCGTATAGTCCAGGCCATGGTTTGCCCAGTTGCAATGTATGGCTGTGAAAGTTGGACCATAAGGAAGGCTGATCGCCAAAGAATGGAGGCCTTTGAACTATGGTGCTGGAGAAGACTCCTGCGAGTCCCTTGGACTGCAAGGCGTTCAAACCGGTCAGTCCTAGAAGAGATCAACCCCGACTGCTCTTTAGAAGGCCAGATCCTGAAGTTGAAACTCAAATACTTTGGCCACCTAATGAGAAGGAAGGACTCACTGGAGAAGCGCCTAATGCTGGGGAAGATTGAAGGCAATAGAAGAAGGGGACGACAGAGAACGAGATGGTTGGATGGAATCACTCAAGCAGTAGGTGTGAACTTCAATGGACTCCAGAAGATGGTAGAGGACAGGAAGACCTGGAGGGGTCCATGGGGTCGCGATGGGTCAGACACGACTTCGCAATTAACAACAACAACAACAAAAGAAATAAACCTTTTTAACGGCATTTTAAAATGACGGTATTCTCTATCTTTATTAACGGTATTAACACTTATTAATAGGCACATGAGGAAATTCCACTTGGGTTTCCTGAGTCAGCAGGCGCGCTGGACTAGAAGACCTCCGAGGTCCCTTCCAGCTGTTCTGACAGAATTTTTCCTCCCAATGGGATTTTTCCCATGTGTTCCACTAGGACATACATATGGTCACCTAGAAAGGTTCAGTGCACATCCTAACCATACCCAAGCACTCCGAGTTTGTTTGGCGATGTCCATTTTGCTCTAAGAGTTTCACAGACGTAACCCTACCCTAACTGGATTTTCCCTGCAATGGATTTTCCATGTATTTTCCAGGTACCTCTATAGGGCAGCCTAGAAAGGTCAATGCTATCCTAACCATACCCAAGCACTCCGAGTTTGTTGGCGATGTCCATTTTGCTCTAGGAGTTCATGGTGATGTACCCCTAACCCTAAGTGGAATTTTCCTCCAATGGGATTTTCCCACTTTTTTACTAGGAAACATAGAAAGGGCAGCCTAGAAAAGTCAGTGCCCTCCTAACCATACCCAAGCCCTCCTAGTTTGTTGGCGATGTCCATTTTGCTCTAAGAGTTCACGGTGACGTAACCCTAACCCTAAGTGGAATTTTCCCATGGGAATTTTCCCATGTATTTTACCAGGAAACATAACATAGGGCAGCCTAGAAAGGTCAGTGCACTCCTAACCATACCCAAGCACTCCCGAGTTTGTTGGCGATGTCCCCATGTGCTCTAAGAGTTCACGGTGACGTAACCCTAACCCTAATGGAATTTTCCTCCAATGGATTTTCCCATGTATTTTACCATTAAAAATAGATAGGGCGCCTAAAAGGGTCAGTGCTCTCCTAACCATTAAAGACCCAACCAAGCCCTCCTAGTTTTGTTGGCGATGTCCATTTTGGTCTAAGAGTTCACGGTGACGTAACCCTAACCCTAAGTGGAATTTTCCTGCAATGGCATTTTCCCATGTATTTTACCAGGAAACATAGATAGGGCAGCCTAGAAAGGTCAGTGCACTCCTAACCATAACCAAGCACTCCTAGTTTGTTGGCGATGTCTATTTTGCTATAGGAGTTCATGGAGACGTAACCCTAACCCTAAGTGGAATTTTCCTGCAATGGGATTTTCCCATGTATTTTTCCAGGAAAAATAGATAGGGAAGCCTAGAAAGGTCAGTGCTCTCCCAACCATACCCAAGCACTCCTAGTTTGTTGGCGATGTCCATTTTGCTCTAGGAGTTCACGGTGACGTAACCCTAACCCTAAGTGGAATTTTCCTCCAATGGGATTTTCCCATGTATTTTTCCAGGAAAAATAGATAGGGCAGCCTAGAAAAGTCAATGCTATCCTAACCATACCCAAGCACTCCGAGTTTGTTGGCGATGTCCATTTTGCTCTAGGAGTTCACGGTGATGTACCCCTAACCCTAAGTGGAATTTTCCTCCAATGGGATTTTCCCACTTTTTTACCAGGAAACATAGATAGGGCAGCCTAGAA
>NW_024099728.1:0-3962 GCF_016545835.1 Crotalus tigris
GGAAATTCCTGATGCCGGGTTCAGGGATTTTTGTGCTCATGAGGTGAAATTTTTTTTTTCAACCAAATGTATAAACGGACGTCAGATTGGGATTCGGGGTTAAATTTCATGCATAAAAATGGTGCTTTTTGTAGTTTAAAAAAACTGACCCATTTTGGTGTCCAGGGAAGGAAATTCCTGATGCCGGGGTCAGGGATTTTTGTGCTCCGGAGGTGAAAATTTTGTTTTCACCCAAATGTATAAACGGACATCAGAATGGGATTCGGGGCTAAATTTAATGCTTAAAAATGTGCTTTTTGTAGTTTTTAAAAATTGAGCCATTTTGGTGTCCATGGAAGGAAATTCCTGATGCCGGGGTCAGGGATTTTTGTGCTCCGTAGGTGAAAAATTTTTTAGGACCCAAATGTATAAACGGATGTCAGAATGGGATTCGGGGTTAAATTTCAGGCTTAAAAATGGTGATTTTTCTAGTTTTTAAAAATTGATCCGTTTATGTGTCCGGGGAAGGAAATTCCTGATGCCGGGGTCAGGGATTTTCGTGCTCAGGATGTGAAATTTTTTTTGACCCAAATGAAAAAACGGACCTCGGAATGGGATTCGGGGTTAAATTTCAGGCTTAAAAATGGTGGTTTTTCTAGTTTTCAAAAATTGAGCCGTTTTGGTGTCCCGGGAAGGAAATCCCTGATGCCGGGGTCAGGTATTTTTGTGCTCAGGAGGTGAAAATTTTTTTTGACAGAAATGAAAAAACGGACCTCGGAATGGGATTCGGGGTTAAATTTCATGCTTAAAAATTGTGCTTTTTCTAGTTTTCAAAAATTGAGCCTTTTTGGTGTCAGGGGAAGGAAATTCCTGATGCCGGGGTCAGCGATTTTTGTGCTCAGGAAGTGAAATTTTTTTTTGACCCAAATGTAAAATGACCGCGGGATCGGATTTCGGGGTTAATTTCAGGCTTAAAAATGGTGCTTTTTCTAGTTTTCAAAAATTGAGCCGTTTTGGTGTCCAGGGAAGGAAATTCCTGATGCCGGGTCAGCGATTTTTGTGCTCATGAGGTGAAAATTTTTTGACTCGAAATGTGAAAACGGACCTCGAATCGGATTCTTGGTAAGATTCAGGCTTAAAAAATTTTTATTGACTTTTTCTAGTTCTTAAAATTGAGCCATTTTGGTGTGTCTGGGAAGGAAATTCCTGATGCGGGGTCAGGGTTTTTGTGCGCAAGGAGTTGAAAATTTTTTTTTGACCCACATGAAAAACGACGGCGTAATTGGATTCGGGTTAAATTTCCTGCTTAAAAAATTGTGCTTGTCTAGTTCTTAAATTGAGCCTTTTGGGTTTCTGGGGAAGGATTCCTGATGCCGGGGTCAGGGATTTTTCTGCTCAGGAGGTGAAAAATTTTTTTTGACCCAAATGAAAAAACGGACATCGGAATGGGATTCGGGGTTAAATTTCATGCTTAAAAATTGTCCTTTTTCTAGTTCTTAAAAATTGAGCCATTTTGGTGTCTGGGGAATGAAATTCCTGATGCCGGGGTCAGCGATTTTTGTGCTCAGGAGGTGAAAAATTTTTTTGACACAAATGTGAAAACAGACCTCGGAATGGGATTCAGGGTTAAATTTCAGGCTTAAAAATGGTGTTTTTTCTAGTTTTTAAAAATTGAGCCTTTTTGGTTTCTGGGGAAGGAAATTCCTGATGCCGGGGTCAGGGATTTTTGTGCTCAGGAGGTGAAAATTTTTATTTGGCCCAAATGTGAAAATGGATCTCGGAATCGGGGTTAAATTTCATGCTTAAAAATGGTGCTTTTTCTAGTTTTCAAAAATTGGGCCATTTTGGTGTCCAGGGAAGGAAATTCCTGATGCTAGGGTCAGGGATTTTTGTGCTCAGGAGGTGAAAATTTTTTTTGACCCAAATGTGAAAACGGATCTCGGAATCGGATTCGGGGTTAAATTTCAGGCTTAAAAATGGTGCTTTCTCTAGTTTTTAAAAATTGAGCCATTTTGGTGTCTGGGGAAGGAAATTCCTGATGCCAGGGTCAGGGATTTTTGTGCTCAGGAGGTGAAAATTTGTTTTGACCCAAATGTGAAAACGGACCTCGGAATGGGATTCGGGGTTAAATTTCAGGCTTAAAAATGGTGCTTTTTGTAGTTCTTAAAAATTGAGCCATTTTGGTGTCTGGGGAAGGAAATTCCTGATGCCGGGGTCAGGGATTTTTGTGCTCAGGAGGTGAAATTTTTTATTTGGCCCAAATGTAAAAATGGACCTCATAATGGGATTCGGGGTTAAATTTCATGCTTAAAAATTGTGCTTTTTCTAGTTCTTAAAAATTGAGCCATTTTGGTGTCTGGGGAAGGAAATTCCTGATGCCGGGGTCAGGGATTTTTGTGCTCAGGAGGTGAAAATTTTTTTTTGACCCAAATGTAAAAACGGACCTCGGAATCGGATTCGGGGTTAAATTTCATGCTTAAAAATTGTGATTTTTCTAGTTTTTAAAAATTGAGCCATTTTGGTGTCTGGGGAAGGAAATTCCTGATGCCGGGATCAGGGATTTTTCTGCTCAGGAGGTGAAAATTTTTATTTGGCCCAAATGTGAAAATGGACCTTGGAATTGGATTCGGGGTTAAATTTCATGCTTAAAAATGGTGCTTTTTCTAGTTTTCAAAAATTGAGCCGTTTTGGTGTCAGGCGAAAGAAATTCCTGATGCCGGGGTCAGGGATTTTTGTGCTCAGGAGGTGAAAATTTTTTTTTGACCCAAATGTAAAAGGACCCTCGGAATCGGATTCGGGTTAATTTCATGCTTAAAAATTTGTGCTTTTTCTATTCTTAAAAATTGAGCCATTTTTGGTGTCTGGGGAAGGAAAGTCCTGATGCTGGGGTCAGGGATTTTTGAGCTCCGGAGGTGAAAATTTTTTTTCACCCAAATGTAAAACGGACGTCAGAATAAGATTCGGGGTTAAATTTCATGCTTAAAAATGGTGCTTTTTGTAGTTTTTAAAAATCGAGCCCTTTTGGTGTCTGGAGAAGGAAATTCCTGATGCCGGGATTAGGGATTTTTGAGCTCCGGAGGTGAAAATTTTTTTTTCACCCAAATGTAAAAACGGATGTCAGAATGGGATTCGGGGTTAAATTTCATGCTTAAAAAGGTGCTTTTTATAGTTTTTAAATTGAGCATTGTGGTGTCTGGGGAAGAATTCCTGATCCGGGTCAGGGATTTTTGTGCTCCGTAGGTGAAATTTTTTTTTCAACCAAATGTATAAACGGACATCAGATTGGGATTTGGGGTTAAATTTCATGCATAAAAATGGTGCTTTTTCTAGTTTTTAAAAAGTGAGCCATTTTGGTGTCCAGGGAAAGAAATTCCTGATGCCGGGGTCAGGGATTTTTGTGCTCCGGAGGTGAAATTTTTTTTTTCAACCAAATGTATAAACGGACGTCAGATTGGGATTCGGGGTTAAATTTCATGCATAAAAATGGTGCTTTTTGTATTTTTTTAAAATTGAGCCATTTTGGTGTCCAGGGAAGGAAATTCCTGATGCCGGGGTCAGGGATTTTTGTGCTCTGGAGGTGAAAATTTTTTTTTGACCCAAATGTAAAAATGGAGATCAGAATTGTATTCGGAGTTAAATTTCATGCTTAAAAATGGTGCTTTGTGTAGTTTTTTAAAATTGAGCTGTTTTCGTGTCCGGTGAAGGAAATTCCTGATGCCGGGGTCAGGGATTTTTGTGCTCTGGAGTTGAAATTTTTTTTTTGAGTCAAATGTAAAAACGGACATCAGAATTGTATTCGGAGTTAAATTTCATACTTTAAAATGGTGCTTTATGTAGTTTTTAAAAATTGAGCCGTTTTGGTGTCTCAGGAATGAAATTCCTGATGCCGGGGTCAGGGATTTTTGTGCTCTGGAGGTGAAAATTTTTTTTTGAGCCAAATGTAAAAACGGACAGCAGAATTGTATTCGGAGTTAAATTTCATG
>NW_024099729.1:0-8908 GCF_016545835.1 Crotalus tigris
CAGGCTTACTTGGTTTTTTGCCAAGAAATGCGGATCCGGAAAATACATGTTTTTTCGGGTTTCCAAACTTTTGCGGAACATAAATATATGCGTACTTTTTGAATTTGAGGTCATTTTGACATTTTGGGTTTTCAGGCTTACTTGGTTTTTTGCCAAGAAATGCGGATCTGGAAAATACATGTTTTTTCGGGTTTCCAAACCTTTGCGGAACATAAACATATGCGTACTTTTCGAATTTGAGGTCATTTTGACATATTGGGTTTTCAGTCTTACTTGGTTATCTGCCAAGAAATGCGGATCCAAAAAATACATGTTTTTTCTGTGTGCCAAAACTTTGCGGAACATAAACATATGCGTACTTTTCGAATTTGAGGTTATGTTGACATTTTGGGTTTTCAGGCTTACTTGGTTATCTGCCAAGAAATGCAGATCCGGAAAATACCTGTTTTTTCGGGTTTCCAAACCTTTGCGGAACATAAACATATGCGTACTTTTCGAATTTGAGGTCATTTTGACATTTTGGGTTTTCAGGCTTACTTGGTTATCTGCCAAGAAATGCGGATCCGGAAAATACAATTTTTTTCCGTGTACCAAACCTTTGCGGAACATAAACATATGCATACTTTTCGAATTTGAAGTCAACTTCACATTTTGGGTTTTCAGGCTTCCTTGGTTATCTGCGAAGAAATGCGGATCCGGACAATACATGTATTTTCGGGTTCCCAAACCTTTTGCGGACATAAACATATGCCTACTTTCGAATTTGAAGTCAACTTCACATTTTGGGTTGTCAGGCTTCCTTGGTTATCTGCGAAGAAATGCGGATCCGGAAAATACATGTATTTTCGGGTTCCCAAACCTGTGGGAACCTTAATATATGTATACATTTCGAATTTGAGGTCATTTTGACAGTTTGCGTTTTTAGGTTTACTTGGTTATTTGCCAAGAAATGCGGATCCGGAAAATACATGTTTTTTACGTGTACCAAACCGTTGCGGAACATAAACATATGTGTACTTTTCGAATTTGAGGTGATTTTGACATTTTGGGTTTTCAGGCTTACTTGGTTATTTGCCAAGAAATGCGGATCCGGAAAACACATTTTTTCGGTGTACCAAACTTTTGCGGAACATAAACATATGCATACTTTTCGAATTTGAAGTCAACTTCACATTTTGGGTTTTCAGGCTTACTTGGTTATCTGCCAAGAAATGCGGATCCGGAAAATGCATGTTTTTTCGGTGTACCAAACCTTTGCGGAACATAAATATATGTGTGCTTTTTGAATTTGAAGTCAGCTTCACATTTTGGGTTTTCAGGCTTCCTTGGTTATCTGCCAAGAAATGTGGATCTGGAAAATACATGCTTTTTCGGTGTACCAAACCTTTGCGGAACATAAACATATGCGTACTTTTCGAATTTGAAGTCAGTTTCTTATTTGAACTTTTCGGGCTTACTTGGCTATATGCCAAGAAATGCGGATCCGGAAAATACATGTTTTTTCCGTGTACCAAATCTTTGCGGAACATAAACATGCGTACTTTTCGAATTTAAAGTCAGTTTCATATTTGAACTTTTCGGGCTTACTTGGTTTTTTGCTAAGAAATGCGGATCCGGAAAATACATGTTTTTTCGGTGTACCAAACTTTTGCGGAACATAAACATATGCGTACTTTTCGAATTTAATGTCAGTTTCACATCGGGACTTTTCGGGCTTACTTGGTTATCTGCCAAGAAATGCAGATCCGGAAAATACATGTTTTTTCGGGTTTCCAAACCTTTGCGGAACATAAACACAGGTGTACTTTTCGAATTTGAAGTCAACTTCATATTTTGGGTTTTCAGGCTTACTTGGTTATCTGCCAAGAAATGCGGATCTGGAAAACACATGTATTTTCGGGTTCACAAACCTGTGGGACCATTATATATGTATACATTCGAATTGAGGTCATTTTGAACAGTTTGCGTTTCCAGGTTTCTTGGTTATTTGCCAGAAATGGCGGATCCGGAAACACATTTTTTTCGGTGTACCAAACTTCTATGGCGGATAAACATATGCATACTTTTCGAATTTGAAGTCAACTTCACATTTTGGGTTTTCAGGCTTACTTGGTTATCTGCCAAGAAATGCGGATCCGGAAAATACATGTTTTTTCGGTGTACCAAACCTTTGCGGAACATAAATATATGTGTGCTTTTTGAATTTGAAGTCAGCTTCACATTTTGGGTTTTCAGGCTTCCTTGGTTATCTGCGAAGAAATGCGGATCCGGAAAATTCATGTATTTTCGGGTTCCTAAACCTGTGGGAACCTTAATATATGTATACATTTCGAATTTGAGGTCATTTTGACAGTTTGCGTTTTCAGGTTTACTTGGTTATTTGCCAAGAATGCGGATCCGGAAAATACAATGTTTTTTATCGTGTACCAACCGTTGCGGAACATAAACTATGTGTACTTTTTGGAGGGGGGGGGGGGAATTTGATAGTGGATTTTGTGACATTTTTGGGTTTTCAGGCTTCTTGGTTACTGCCAAGAAATGCGGATCCGGAAATACTGTTTTTTCCGTGTACCAAACCTTTGCGGAATATAAAGATATGCGTACTTTTCGAATTTGAAGTCAGCTTCACATTTTGGGTTTTCAGGCTTACTTGGTTATCTGCCAAGAAATGCGGATCCGGAAAACACATGTTTTTTCGGGTTCCCAAACCTTTGCGGAACATAAAGATATGCGTACTTTTCGAATTTGAAGTCAGCTTCACATTTTAGGTTTTCAGGCTTACTTGGTTATCTGCCAAGAAATGCGGATCCGGAAAATACATGTTTTTTCCGTGTACCAAACCTTTGCGGAACATAAATATATGCGTACTTTTCGAATTTGAAGTCAGCTTCACATTTTGGGTTTTCAGGCTTACTTGGTTATCTGCCAAGAACTGCGGATCCGGAAAATACATGTTTTTTCGTGTACCAAACCTCTGCGGAACATAAACAAACATATGCGTCCTTTTCGAATTTGAAGTCCACTTCATAGTTTGGTTTTCGGCTTCTTGGGTTATCGCGAAGAAATGCGGATCTGGAAAATACATGTATTTTCGGTTCCCAAACCTGGGGGGAACCTAATATATGTATAATTTCGAATTTGAGGTCATTTTGCCAGTTTTGGCGTTTTCACAGTTTTACTTGGTTATTTTGCCAAGAAAATGTGGATTTCGGAAATCACGTTTTTTCGATGTACCAAACCTTTGCGGAACATAAACATATGCATACCTTTTTCGAATTTGAAGTCAACTTCCACATTTTGGGTTTCAGGCTTCCTTGATTATCTGCAAAGAATTGCGGATCCGGAAAATCATGTATTTTCGGTTCCCAAAACCTGTGGGAACCTTATATATGTATATCATTTCGAATTTGAGGTCATTTTTGACAGTTTGCGTTTTACAGGCTTACTTGGTTATTTGCCAAGAAATGCGGATCCGGAAAATACATGTTTTTTACGTGTACCAAACCGTTGCGGAACATAAACATATGTGTACTTTTCGAATTTGAGGTGATTTTGACATTTTGGGTTTTCAGGCTTACTTGGTTATTTGCCAAGAAATGCGGATCCGGAAAACACATGTTTTTTCGGCGTACCAAACCTTTGCGGAACATAAACATATGCATACTTTTCGAATTTTAAGTCAACTTCACATTTTGGGTTTTCAGGCTTCCTTGGTTATCTGCCAAGAAATGCGGATCTGGAAAATACATGTTTTTTCGGCGTACCAAACCTCTGCGGAACATAAACAAACATATGCGTACTTTTCGAATTTGATGTCAGCTTCACATTTTGGGTTTTCGGGCTTACTTGGTTATCTGCCAAGAAATGCGGATCCGGAAAATACATGTTTTTTCGATGTACCAAACCTTTGCGGAACATAAACAAACATATGCGTACTTTCGAATTTGATGTCAGCTTCACATTTTGGGTTTTCGGGCTTACTTGGTTATCTGCCAAGAAATGCGGATCCGGAAAATACATGTTTTTTCGGTGTACCAAACCTTTGCGGAACATAAACAAACATATGCGTACTTTTCGAATTTGATGTCAGCTTCACATTTTGGGTTTTCGGGCTTACTTGGTTATCTGCCAAGAAATGCGGATCCGGAAAATACATGTTTTTTCGGTGTACCAAACCTTTGCGGAACATAAACATATGCGTACTTTTCGAATTTAATGTCAGTTTCACATCGGGACTTTTCGGGCTTACTTGGTTATCTGCCAAGAAATGCGGATCTGGAAAATACATGTTTTTTCTGTGTACCAAACCTTTGCGGAACATAAACATGCATACTTTTCGAATTTGAAGTCAGTTTCATATTTGAACTTTTCGGGCTTACTTGGTTATTTTCCAAGAAATGCGGATCCGGAAAATACATGTTTTTTCCGTGTACCAAATCTTTGCGGAACATAAACATGCGTACTTTTCGAATTTAAAGTCAGTTTCATATTTGACCTTTTCGGGCTTACTTGGTTTTTTGCTAAGAAATGCGGATCCGGAAAATACATGTTTTTTCGGTGTACCAAACCTTTGCGGAACATAAACATATGCGTACTTTATGAATTTAATGTCAGTTTCACATCGGGCCTTTTCGGGCTTACTTGGTTATCTGCCAAGAAATGCAGATCTGGAAAATACATGTTTTTTCGGGTTTCCAAACCTTTGCGGAACATAAACGTAGGCGTACTTTTCGAATTTGAAGTCAATTTCATATTTTGGGTTTTCAGGCTTCCTTGGTTATCTGCGAAGAAATGCGGATCCGGAAAATACATGTATTTTCGGGTTCCCAAACTTGTGGGAACCTTAATATGTGTATACCTTTCGAATTTGAGGTCATTTTGACAGTTTGCGTTTTCAGGTTTACTTGGTTATTTGCCAAGAAATGCGGATCCGGAAAACACGTTTTTTCGGTGTACCAAACCTTTGCGGAACATAAACATATGAATACTTTTCGAATTTGAAGTCAACTTCACATTTTGGGTTTTCAGGCTTACTTGGTTATCTGCCAAGAAATGCGGATCCGGAAAATACATGTTTTTTCGGTGTACCAAACCGTTGCGAAAAATAAAGATATGTGTACTTTTCGAATTTGAGGTGATTTTGACATTTTGGGTTTTCAGGCTTACTTGGTTATTTGCCAAGAAATGCAGATCCGGAAAACACGTTTTTTCGGTGTACCAAACCTATGCGGAACATAAAGAAACATATGCATACTTTTCGAATTTGAAGTCATCTTCACATTTTGGGTTTTCAGGCTTACTTGGTTATCTGCCAAGAAATGCGGATCCGGAAAACACATGTTTTTTCGGGTTTCCAAACCTTTGCGAAACATAAACATATGTGTACTTTTCGAATTTGAGGTGATTTTGACATTTTGGGTTTCAGGCTTACTTGGTTATTTGCCAAGAAATGCGGATCCGGAAAACACATGTTTTTTCGGCGTACCAAACCTTTGCGGAACATAAACATATGCATACTTGTCGAATTTGAAGTCAACTTCACATTTTGGGTTTTCAGGCTTCCTTGGTTATCTGCGAAGAAATGCGGATCCGGAAAATACATGTATTTTCGGGTTCCCAAACCTGTGGGAACCTTAATATATGTATACATTTCGAATTTGAGGTCATTTTGACAGTTTGCGTTTTCAGGTTTACTTGGTTATTTGCCAAAAAATGCGAGTCCGGAAAACATGTTGTTTCGGTGTACCAAACCTTTGTGGAACATAAACATATGCATACTTTTCGAATTTGAAGTCAACTTCACATTTTGGGTTTTCAGGCTTACTTGGTTATCTGCCAAGAAATGCGGATCCGGAAAATACATGTTTTTTCGGTGTACCAAACCTTTGCGGAACATAAACATATGCATGCATTTCGAATTTGAGGTCATTTTGACAGTTAGCGTTTTAAGGTTTACTTGGTTATTTGCCAAGAAATGCGGATCCGGAAAATACATGTTTTTTCGGTGTACCAAACCTTTGCGGAACATAAACATATGCGTACTTTTCGAATTTAATGTCAGTTTCACATCGGGACTTTTCGGGCTTACTTGGTTATCTGCCAAGAAATGCGGATCTGGAAAATACATGTTTTTTCTGTGTACCAAACCTTTGCGGAACATAAACATGCATACTTTTCGAATTTGAAGTCAGTTTCATATTTGAACTTTTCGGGCTTACTTGGTTATTTTCCAAGAAATGCGGATCCGGAAAATACATGTTTTTTCCGTGTACCAAATCTTTGCGGAACATAAACATGCGTACTTTTCGAATTTAAAGTCAGTTTCATATTTGACCTTTTCGGGCTTACTTGGTTTTTTGCTAAGAAATGCGGATCCGGAAAATACATGTTTTTTCGGTGTACCAAACCTTTGCGGAACATAAACATATGCGTACTTTATGAATTTAATGTCAGTTTCACATCGGGCCTTTTCGGGCTTACTTGGTTATCTGCCAAGAAATGCAGATCCGGAAAATACATGTTTTTTCGGGTTTCCAAACCTTTGCGGAACATAAACATAGGCGTACTTTTCGAATTTGAAGTCAACTTCATATTTTGGGTTTTCAGGCTTCCTTGGTTATCTGCGAAGAAATGCGGATCCGGAAAATACATGTATTTTCGGGTTCCCAAACTTGTGGGACCCTTAATATGTGTATACATTTCGAATTTGAGGTCATTTTGACAGTTTGCGTTTTCAGGTTTACTTGGTTATTTGCCAAGAAATGCGGATCCGGAAAACACGTTTTTTCGGTGTACCAAACTTTGGCGGAACATAAACATATGCATACTTTTCGAATTTGAAGTCAACTTCACATTTTGGGTTTTCAGGCTTTCTTGGTTATCTGCCAAGAAATGCGGATCCGGAAAATACATGTTTTTTCGGTGTACCAAACCTATGCGGAACATAAAGAAACATATGCATACTTTTCGAATTTGAAGTCAGCTTCACATTTTGGGTTTTCAGGCTTACTTGGTTATCTGCCAAGAAATGCGGATCCGAAAACACATTTTTTTTCGGTGTACCAAACCTTTGCGGAACATAAACATATGTGTACTTTTCGAATTTGAGTCAGCTTCACATTTTGGGTTTCAGGCTTACTTGGTTATCTGCCAAGAAATGCGGATCCGGAAAACACATGTTTTTTCGGTGTACCAAACCTTTGCGGAACATAAACATATGGGTACTTTTCGAATTTGAAGTCAGCTTCACATTTTGGGTTTTCAGGCTTCCTTGGTTATCTGCGAAGAAATGCGGATCCGGAAAATACATGTATTTTCGGGTTCCCAAACCTGTGGGAACCTTAATATCTGTATACATTTCGAATTTGAGGTCATTTTGACAGTTTGCGTTTTTAGGTTTACTTGGTTATTTGCCAAGAAATGCGGATCCGGAAAATACATGTTTTTTACGTGTACCAAACCGTTGCGGAACATAAACATATGTGTACTTTTCGAATTTGAGGTGATTTTGACATTTTGGGTTTTCAGGCTTACTTGGTTATTTGCCAAGAAATGCGGATCCGGAAAACACATTTTTTCGGTGTACCAAACTTTTGTGGAACATAAACATATGCATACTTTTCGAATTTGAAGTCAACTTCACATTTTGGGTTTTCAGGCTTACTTGGTTATCTGCCAAGAAATGCGGATCCGGAAAATACATGTTTTTTCGGTGTACCAAACCTTTGCGGAACATAAACATATGCATACTTTTCGAATTTGAAGTCAACTTCATATTTTGGGTTTTCAGGCTTCCTTGGTTATCTGCCAAGAAATGCGGATCTGGAAAATACATGCTTTTTCGGTGTACCAAACCTTTGCAGAACATAAACATATGCGTACTTTTCGAATTTAATGTCAGTTTCACATCGGGACTTTTCGGGCTTACTTGGTTATCTGCCAAGAAATGCGGATCTGGAAAACACATGTTTTTTCTGTGTACCAAACCTTTGCGGAAGATAAACATGCATACTTTTCGAATTTGAAGTCAGTTTCATATTTGAACTTTTCGGGCTTACTTGGTTATTTTCCAAGAAATGCGGATCCGGAAAATACATGTTTTTTCCGTGTACCAAATCTTTGCGGAACATAAACATGCGTACTTTTCGAATTTAAAGTCAGTTTCATATTTGACCTTTTCGGGCTTACTTGGTTTTTTGCTAAGAAATGCGGATCCGGAAAATACATGTTTTTTCGGTGTACCAAACCTTTGCAGAACATAAACATATGCGTACTTTATGAATTTAATGTCAGTTTCACATCGGGCCTTTTCGGGCTTACTTGGTTATCTGCCAAGAAATGCAGATCCGGAAAATACATGTTTTTTCGGGTTTCCAAACCTTTGCGGAACATAAACGTAGGCGTACTTTTCGAATTTGAAGTCAATTTCATATTTTGGGTTTTCAGGCGTCCTTGGTTATCTGCGAAGAAATGCGGATCCGGAAAATACATGTATTTTCGGGTTCCCAAACTTGTGGGAACCTTAATATGTGTATACATTTCGAATTTGAGGTCATTTTGACAGTTTGCGTTTTCAGGTTTACTTGGTTATTTGCCAAGAAATGCGGATCCGGAAAACACGTTTTTTCGGTGTACCAAACCTTTGCGGAACATAAACATATGCATACTTTTCGAATTTGAACTCAACTTCACATTTTGGGTTTTCAGGCTTTCTTGGTTATCTGCCAAGAAATGCGGATCCGGAAAATACATGTTTTTTACGTGTACCAAACCGTTGCGAAAAATAAACATATGTGTACTTTTCGAATTTGAGGTGATTTTGACATTTTGGGTTTTCAGGCTTACTTGGTTATTTGCCAAGAAATGCAGATCCGGAAAACACATTTTTTCGGTGTACCAAACCTATGCG
>NW_024099730.1:0-2047 GCF_016545835.1 Crotalus tigris
TAAAAATGGTGCTTTTTGTGGTTTTTAAAAATTGAGCCATTTTGGTGTCCAGGGAAGGAAATTCCTGATGCCGGGGTCAGGGATTTTTGTGCTCCGGAGGTGAAATTTTTTTTTTCAACCAAATGTATAAACGGAAGTCAGATTGGGATTCGGGGTTAAATTTCATGCATAAAAATGGTGCTTTTTGTAGTTTTTAAAAATTGAGCCATTTTGATGTCCAGCGAAGGAAATTCCTGATGCCGGGGTCAGGGATTTTTGTGCTCCGGAGGTGAAATGTTTTTTTTCAACCAAAAGTATAAACGGACGTCAGATTGGGATTCGGGGTTAAAATTTCATACATAACAAATGTGCTTTTGTAGTTTTGAAAATTGAGCCATTTTTGGTGTCCAGGGAAGGAAATTCATGATGGCCTGGGTCAGGGATTTTGCTATCCGGATGTGAAAATTTTTTTTTTCAACCAAATGTATAAAGGACATCAGATTGGGATTCGGGGTTAAATTTCATGCATAAAAATGGTGCTTTTTGTAATTTTTAAAAATTGAGCCATTTTGGTGTCCAGGGAAGGAAATTCATGATGCGGGGGTCAGGGATTTTTGTGCTCCGGAGGTGAAATTTTTTTTTTCAACCAAATGTATAAACTGACGTCAGATTGGGATTCGGGGTTAAATTTCATGCATAAAACTGGTGCTTTTTGTAGTTTTTGAAAATTGAGCCATTTTGGTGTCCAGGGAAGGAAATTCCTGATGCCGGGGTCAGGGATTTTTGTGCTCCGGAGGTGAAATTTTTTTTTAAAACAAATGTATTATAATAAACGGAGGTCAGATTTGGATTCGGGGTTAAAATTTCATGCATAAAAAATGGTGCTTTTTACAGTTTTAAAAAAATTGAGCCATTTTAGGTGCCCAGGAAAGGAAATCCTGATGCCCGGGCGTCAGGGATTTTTGTGCTCGGAGGTGAAATTTTTTTTTGCAACCAAGTATAAACAGACGTCAGATTGGGATTCGGGGTTAAATTTAATGCATAAAAATGGTGCTTTTTGTAGTTTTTAAAAATTGAGCCATTTTGGTGTCCAGGGAAGGAAATTCCTGATGCCCGGGTCAGGGATTTTTGTGCTCCGGAGGTGAAATTTTTTTTTCAACCAAATGTATAAACGGACGTCAGATTGGGATTCGGGGTTAAATTTTATGCATAAAAATGGTGCTTTTTGTAGTTTTTAAAAATTGAGCCATTTTGGTGTCCAGGGAAGGAAATTCTTGATGCCGGGGTCAGGGATTTTTGTGCTCCGGAGGTGAAATTTTTTTTTTCAACCAAATGTATAAACGGACGTCAGATTGGGATTAGGGGTTAAATTTCATGCATAAAATGGTGATTTTTGCAGTTTTTAAAAATTGAGCCATTTTGGTGTCCAGGGAAGGAAATTCCTGATGCGGGGGTCAGGGATTTTCGTGCTGTGGAGGTGAAAAATTTTTTTTGACTCAAATGTATAAACGGACGTCAGATTGGGATTCGGGGTTAAATTTCATGCATAAAAATGGTGCTTTTTGTAGTTTTTAAAAATTGAGCCATTTTGGTGTCCAGGGAAGGAAATTCCTGATGCGGGGTCAGGGATTTTTGTGCTCCGGAGGTGAAATTTTTTTTTTTCAACCAAATGTATAAACGGACGTCAGATTGGGATTCGGGGTTAAATTTCATGCATAAAAATGGTGCTTTTTGTAGTTTTTAAAAATTGAGCCATTTTGGTGTCCAGGGAAGGAAATTCCTCATGCCGGGGTCAGGGATGTTTGTGCTCCGGAGGTGAAATTTTTTTTTTCAACCAAATGTATAAACGGACGTCAGATTGGGATTCGGGGTTAAATTTCCTGCATAAAAATGGTGCTTTTTACAGTTTTTAAAAATTGAGCCATTTTGGTGTCCAGGGAAGGAAATTCCTGATGCCGGGGTCAGGGATTTTTGTGCTCCGGAGGTGAAATTTTTTTTTTCAACCAAATTTATAAACGTACGTAAGATTGGGATTCGGGGTTAAATTTCATGCATAAAAATGGTGCTT
>NW_024099731.1:0-3572 GCF_016545835.1 Crotalus tigris
AGCAAACTATAAATTCTAATATCACACAACAGCCACACCTAGCATTAAAATGGGCCGTTGAGTTCTTCTTTCAAGTTCTAAGAACCATCGCCATGGCCAAAGTTATGCCAGGCAAGCAAACTATAAAATCTAATATCACTCAACAGCCACACCTAGTATTAAAATGGGCCGTTGAGTTCTACTTTCTGGTTCTAAGAACCATTGCCATGGCTAAAGTTACGCCAGGCAAGCAAACTATAAAATCTAATATCACTCAACAGCCACACCTAGTATTAAAATGGGCCGTTGAGTTCTTCTTTCAGGTTCTAAGAACCATCGCCATGGCCAAGGTTATGCCAGGCAAGCAAACTATAAAATCTAATATCACTCAACAGCCACACCTAGCATTAAAATGGGCCGTTGAGTTCTTCTTTCAGGTTCTAAGAACCATCGCCATGGCCAAAGTTATGCCAGCAAGGAAACTAAAAAATCTAATATCACTCAACAGCCATACCTAGTATTAAAATGGGCTGTTGAGTTCTTCTTTCAAGTTCTAAGAACCATCGCCATGGCCAAAGTTATGCCAGGCAAGCAAACTATAAAATCTAATATCACTCAACAGCCACACCTAGCATTAAAATGGGCTGCTGAGTTCTACATTCTCGTTCTAAGAACCATCGCCATGGCCAAAGTTATTCCAGGCAAGGAAACTATAAAATCTAATATCACTCAACAGCCACACCTAGTATTACAATGGGCCGTTGAGTTCTTCTTTCAGGTTCTAAGAACCATCGCCATGGCCAAAGTTATGCCAGGCAAGCAAACTATGATATCTAATATCACTCAACACCACACCTAGTATGAACAATGGGCGTTGAATTCTTCTTTCACGTTTTCTAAGAACCATCAGCCCATAATATGGGTGCCACAAGTTTGCCAGGCAAGCAAACTATATAACTCTAATATCACTCACACAGCCACAATTCCTAGCATTAAAATGGCCGTTGATATTCTACTTTCTGGTTCTAATAAGCATTGCTATGGCTAAAGTTCCGCCCGGCAAGCACAAACTATAAATCCTAATATCACTCCATCAGTCCACACCTAGTATTAAAATGGGCTGTTTGAGTTCTACTTTCAGGTTCTAAAGAACCATCGCCATGGCCAAAGTTATGCCAGGCAAGGAAACTATGATATCTAATATCACTCAACAGCCACACTTAGTATTAAAATGGGCCGCTGAGTTCTACTTTCAGGTTCTAAGAACCATCGCCATGGCCAAAGTTATGCCAGGCAAGCAAACTATGATATCTAATATCACTCAACAGCCACACTTAGTATTAAAATGGGCCGTTGAGTTCTTCTTTCAGGTTCTAAGAACCATCGCCCTGGCCAAAGTAACACCAGGCAAGCAAACTATGATATCTAATATCACTCAACAGCCACACCTAGCATTAAAATGGGCGGTTGATTTCTTCTTTCAGGTTCTAAATGTTAACCTCTCGCCATGGCAGAGTTTATGCCAGGCAAGGAGACTAAAAAATCTAAATATCACTCTCCACAGCCACACCTAGTATTAAAATGGCTGTTGGTTCATGCTTTTCTCGTTCTAGAGAGAACCATCTGCTCATCAATGGCCAAAAATTGTTCATGCCAGGGCAACAAACTATATATCTATCATATCACACTTCTCAACTAGCACACCTCGTCATTAAAATTGGGGGCCGCTGAGTTTTCTACTTTCTTTCTATAGCAAGAACCATCGCCATGGCCGCAAGTTATGCCAGGCAAGCATTATGATATCTAATATCACTCAACGCCACACACCTAGTATTAAATGGGCCGTTGAGTTCTACTTTCTGGTTCTAAGAACCATCGCCATGGCCCAAGTTATGCCAGGCAAGCAAATTATGATATCTAATATCACTCAACAGCCACACCTAGTATTAAAATGGGCCGTTGAGTTCTTCTTTCAGGTTCTAAGAACCATCGCCATGGCCAAAGTTATGCCAGGCAAGGAAACTATAAAATCTAATATCACTCAACAGCCACACCGAGCATTAAAATGGGCTGCTGAGTTCTACTTTCAGGTTTTAAGAACCATCGCCATGGCCAACGTTATGCCAGGCAAGGAAACTATAAAATCTAATATCACTCAACAGCCACACCTAGCATTAAAATGGGCCGTTGAGTTCTTCTTTCAGGTTCTAAGAACCATCGCCATGGCCAAAGTTATGCCAGGCAAGGAAACTAAAAAATCTAATATCACTCAACAGCCATACCTAGTATTAAAATGGGCTGTTGAGTTCTTCTTTCAGGTTCTAAGAACCATGGCCATGGCCAAAGTTATGCCAGGCAAGCAAACTATAAAATCTAATATCACTCAACAGCCACACCTAGCATTAAAATGGGCTGCTGAGTTCTACTTTCTCGTTCTAAGAACCATCGCCATGGCCAAAGTTATGCCAGGCAAGGAAACTATAAAATCTAATATCACTCAACAGCCACACCTAGCATTAAAATGGGCCGTTGAGTTCTTCTTTCAGGTTCTAAGAACCATCGCCATGGTCAAAGTTATGCCAGGCAAATAAACTATGATATCTAATATCACTCAACAGCCACACCTAGTATTAAATTGGGCCGTTGAGTTCTTCTTTCAGGTTCTAAGAACCATCGCCATGGCCAAAGTTATGCCAGGCAAGCAAAGTATGATATCTAATATCACTCAACAGCCACACCTAGCATTAAAATGGGCCGCTGAGTTCTACTTTCTGGTTCTAAGAACCATCGCCATGGCCAAAGTTATGCCAGGCAAGCAAACTATGATATCTAATATCACTCAACAGCCACACCTAGTATTAAAATGGGCCATTGAGTTCTTCTTTCAGGTTCTAAGAACCATCGCCATGGCCAAAGTTATGCCAGGCAAGCAAACTATAAATTCTAATATCACACAACAGCCACACCTAGCATTAAAATGGGCCGTTGAGTTCTTCTTTCAAGTTCTAAGAACCATCGCCATGGCCAAAGTTATGCCAGGCAAGCAAACTATGATATCTAATATCACTCAACAGCCACACCTAGTATTAAAATGGGCCGTTGAGTTCTTCTTTCAGGTTCTAAGAACCATCGCCATGGCCAAAGTTATGCCAGGCAAGCAAACTATAAAATCTAATATCACTCAACAGCCACACCTAGCATTAAAATGGGCTGTTGAGTTCTACTTTCAGGTTCTAAGAACCATCGCCATGGCCAAAGTTATGCCAGGCAAGCAAACTATGATATCTAATATCACTCAACAGCCACACCTAGCATTAAAATGGGCCGCTGAGTTCTACTTTCTGGTTCTAAGAACCATCGCCATGGCCAAAGTTAAGCCAGGCAAGCAAACTATGATATCTAATATCACTCAACAGCCACACCTAGTATTAAAATGGGCCGTTGAATTCTTCTTTCAGGTTCTAAGAACCATCGCCATGGCCAAAGAAATGCCAGGCAAGCAAACTATAAACTCTAATATCACTCAACAGCCACACCTAGCATTAAAATGGGCCGTTGAGTTCTACTTTCTGGTTCTAAGAATCATTGCCATG
>NW_024099732.1:0-6554 GCF_016545835.1 Crotalus tigris
AAACATAGATAGGGCAGGCTAGAAAAGTCAATGACCTCCTAACCATACCCAAACACTCCGAATTTGTTCATGATGTCAATTTCGCTCTCTGAGTTCATGGTGACCTAACCCTAACCCTAAGTGGAATTTTCCTCCAATGGGGTTTTCCAATGTATTTTACCAAGAAACATAGATAGGGCAGCATAGAAACGTAAGTGCCCACCTAACCATATCCAAGAACTCTGAATTTCTTGGCGATGTCCATTTTACTCTACGACTACATGGTGACCTAACCCTAACCCTAAGTGGAATTTTCCTCCAATTTGATTTTCCCATGTATTTTACCAGGAAACATAGATAGGGCAGGCTAGAAAAGTCAGTGCCCTCCTAACCATACCCAAGCACTCCAAATTTGTTCATGATGTCCATTTTGCTCTCTGAGTTCATGGTGACCTAACCCTAACCCTAAGTGGAATTTTCCTAAAATGGTATTTTCCAAAGTATTTTACCAAGAAACATAGATAGGGAAGGCTAGAAAATTCATTGACTTCCTAAACATACCCAAGCACTCTGAAATTCTTGGCCATGTCCATTTTGCTCTATGCATTCATGGTGACCTAACCCTAACCCTAAGTGGAATTTTCCTCCAATTTGATTTTCCCATGTATTTTACCAGGAAAAATACATAGGGCAGGCTAGAAAAGTCAGTGCCCTCCTAACCATACCCAAGCACTCCAAATTTGTTCATGATGTCCATTTTGCTTTCTGAGTTCATGTGACCTAACCCTAACCCTAAGTGGAATTTTCCTCCAATGGGGTTTTCCAATGTATTTTACCAAGAAACATAGATAGGGCAGCGTAGAAACGTAAGTGCCCACCTAACCATATCCAAGAACTCTGAATTTCTTGGCGATGTCCATTTTACTCTACGACTACATGGTGACCTAACCCTAACCCTAAGTGGAATTTTCCTCCAATTTGATTTTCCCATGTATTTTACCAGGAAACATAGATAGGGCAGGCTAGAAAAGTCAGTGCCCTCCTAACCATACCCAAGCACTCCAAATTTGTTCATGATGTCAATTTTGCTCTCTCAGTTCATGGTGACCTAACCCAAAGTGGAATTTTCCTCAAATGGTATTTTCCAATGTATTTTACCAAGAAACATAGATAGGGCAGGCTAGAAAATTCAGTGACTTCCTAAACATACCCAAGCACTCTGAAATTCTTGGCCATGTCCATTTTGCTCTATGCATTCATGGTGACCTAACCCTAACCCTAGGTAGAATTTTCGTCCAATGGGATTTTCCCATGTATTTTACCAGGAAACATAGATAGGCCAGTCTAGAAAAGTCAGTGCCCTCCTAAACATACCCAAGAACTCCAAATTTATTCATGATGTCCATTTTGCTTTCTGAGTTCATGGTGACCTAACCCTAACCCTAGGTAGAATTTTCCTCCAATGGGATTTTCCCATGTATTTTACCAGGAAACATAGATAGGCCAGGCTAGAAAAGTCAATGACCTCCTAACCATACCCAAACACTCCGAATTTGTTCATGATGTCCATTTCACTCTCTGAGTTCATGGTGACCTAACCCTAACCCTAAGTGGAATTTTCCTCCAATGGGGTTTTCCAATGTATTTTACCAAGAAACATAGATAGGGCAGCGTAGAAATGTAAGTGCCCACCTAACCATATCCAAGAACTCTGAATTTCTTGGCGATGTCCATTTTACTCTACGACTACATGGTGACCTAACCCTAACCCTAAGTGGAATTTTCCTCCAATTTGATTTTCCCATGTATTTTACCAGGAAACATAGGTAGGGCATGCTAGAAAAGTCAGTGCCCTCCTAACCATACCCAAGCACTCCAAATTTGTTCATGATGTCCATTTTGCTCTCTGAGTTCATGGTGACCTAACCCTAAGTGGAATTTTCCTCAAATGGTATTTTCCAATGTATTTTACCAAGAAACATAAATAGGGCAGGCTAGAAAATTCAGTGACTTCCTAAACATACCCAAGCACTCTAAAATTCTTGGCCATGTCCATTTTCCTCTATGCATTCATGGTGACCTAACACTAACCCTAAGTAGAATTTTCCTCCAATGGGAATTTCCCATGTATTTTAGCAGGAAACATAGATAGGCCAGGCTAGAAAAGTCAGTGCCCTCCTAACCATACCCAAGCACTCCAAATTTGTTCATGATGTCCATTTTGCTCTCTGAGTTCATGGTGACCTAACCCTAGCCCTAAGTGGAATTTTCTTCAAATGGTATTTTCCAATGTATTTTACCAAGAAACATAGATAGGGCAGGCTAGAAAATTCAGTGACTTCCTAAACATACCCAAGAACTTTGAAATTCTTGGCCGTGTCCATTTTGCTCTATGCATTCATGGTGACCTAACCCTAACCCTAAGTGGAATTTGCCTCCAATTTGATTTTCCCATGTATTTTACCAGGAAACATAGATAGGGCAGGCTAGAAAAGTCAATGATCTCCTAACCATACCCAAACACTCCGAATCTGTTCATGTTGTCCATTTCGCTCTCAGAGTTCATGGTGACCTAACCCTAACCCTAAGTGAAATTTTCCTGAAATGGGATTTTCCCATGTATTTTACCAGGAAACAAAGATAGGGCAGGCTAGAAAAGTCATGACCTCCTAACCATACCCAAACACTCCGAATTTGTTCATGATGTCCATTGTGCACTCTGAGTTCATGGTGACCTAACCCTAAGTGGAATTTTCCTCAAATGGTATTTTCCAAAGTATTTTACCAAGAAACATAGATAGGGCAGGCTAGAAAATTCAGTGACTCCCTAAACATACCCAAGCACTCTGAAATTCTTGGCCATGTCCATTTTGCTCTATGCATTCATGGTGACCTAAACCTAACCCTAAGTAGAATTTTCCTCCAATGGGATTTTCACATGTATTTTACCAGGAAACATAGATAGGCCAGGCTAGAAAAGTCAGTGCCCTCCTGACCATACCCAAGCACTCCAAATTTGTTCATGATGTCCAAATTTTTGGCTCTCTGAGTTCAATGGTGACCTAACCCTAAGTGAATTTTCCTCAAATGGGATTTTCCAATGTATTTTACCAAGAACAAATTAGGGCAGGCAGAAATTCAGTTGACTTCCTAATATACCCAGCAGTCGAATTCTTGGCCATGTCCATTTTGCTTTATGCGTTCATGTGACCTAACCCTAACCCTAAGTAGAATTTTCCTCCAATGGGATTTCCCATGATTTACCAGGAAACATAGATAGATAGGAGGCCAGGCTAGAAAGTCGTGCCTCCTAACACATAACCCAAGCACTCCAAATTTGTTCATGATGTCCATTTTTCTTTCTGAGTTCATGTGACCTAACCCTAACCCTAATTGGAATTTTCCTCCAATGCGGTTTTCCAAAGTATTTTACCAAGAAACATAGATAGGGCAGGCTAGAAAATTCAGTGACTTCCTAAACATACCCAAGCACTCTGAAATTCTTGGCCATGTCCATTTTGCTTTATGCATTCATGGTGACCTAACCCTAACCCTAAGTAGAATTTTCCTCCAATGGATTTTCCCATGTATTTTACCAGGAAACATAGATAGGCCAGGCTAGAAAAGTCAGTGCCCTCCTAACCATACCCAAGCACTCCAAATTTGTTCATGATGTCCAGTTTGCTCTCTGAGTTCATGGTGACCTAACCCTAACCCTAAGTGGACTTTTCCTCAAATGGTATTTTCCAATGTATTTTACCAAGAAACATAGATAGGCAGCTAGAAATTCAGTGCCCTACTAACATAAACCAAGACTCCCAATTATTCATGATGTCCATTTTGCTCTCTGAGTTCATGGTGACCTAACCCTAACCCTAAGTGGAATTTTCCTAAAATGGTATTTTCCAATGTATTTTACCAAGAAACATAGATAGGGCAGGCTAGAAAATTCAGTGACTTCCTAAACATACCCAAGCACTCTGAAATTCTTGGCCATGTCCATTATGCTCTATGCATTCATGGTGACCTAACCCTAACCCTAGGTAGAATTTTCCTCCAATGGTAGTTTCCCATGTATTTTACTAGGAAACATAGATAGGCCAGGCTAGAAAAGTCAGTTTCCTCCTAACCATACCCAAGCACTCCAAATTTGTTTATGATGTCCATTTTGCTCTCTGAGTTCATGGTGACCTAACCCTAACCCTAAGTGGAATTTTCCTCAAATGGTATTTTCCAATGTATTTTACCAAGAAACATAGATAGGGCAGGCTAGAAAATACAGTGACTTCCTAAACATACCCAAGCACTCTAAAATTCTTGGCCATGTCCATTTTCCTCTATGCATTCATGGTGACCTAACCCTAACCCTATAGGTAGAATTTTCCCCAATGGGATTTCCCATGTATTTTACCAGGAAACAAATAGATAGGCCTAGGCTAGAAAGTCAGTCCATCATAACCATACCAAGCACTCAAATTCTATTCATGATGTCCATTTTGCTCTATGACTTCATGAGGACCTAACCCTAACCCTAAGTGGAATTTTCCTCCTATGGGATTTTCCCATGTATTTTACCAGGAAACTTGCAAAGGGCGGCCTAGAAAATTAAGTGCCCTCCTAACCATACCGACGCATTCCGAGTTTGTTGGCGTTGTCCATTTTGCTCTGTGAGTTCATGGTGACCTAACCCTAACCCTAAGTGGAATTTTCCTCCTATGGGATTTCCCATGTATTTTACCAGGAAACTTGAAAAGGGCGGCCTAGAAAATTAAGTGCCCTCCTAACCATACCGACGCATTCCGTGTTTGTTGGCGGTGTCCATTTTGCTCTTTGAGTTCATGGTGACCTAACCCTAACCCTAAGTGTAATTTTCCTTCAAATGGTATTTTCCCATGTATTTTACCAAGAAAACATAAGATAGGGCAGGCTAAGAAAATTCAGTGATCCTAAACATACCAAGCACTCGGAATTCTTGGCCATGTCCATTTTGCTCTATGCATTCATGGTGAACCTAAACCTAACCCTAAGTAGAATTTTCCTCCAATGGGATTTTCCCATGTATTTTACCAGGAAACATAGATAGGCCAGGCTAGAAAAGTCAGTGCCCTTCTAACCATACCCAAGCACTCCAAATTTGTTCATGATATCCATTTTGCTCTCTGAGTTCATGGTGACCTAACCCTAACCCTAAGTGGAATTTTCCTCAAATGGTATTTTCCAATGTATTTTACCAAGAAACATAGATAGGCCAGGCTAGAAATTCAGTGACTTCCTAAACATACCCAAGCCACTCGTGAAATTCTTGGCCATGCCATTATGCTCTAGCATTCATGGTGACTAACCCTAACCCTAGGTAGAATTTCCTCCAAGGGGATTTTCCCATGTAGTTTACCAGGAAACATAGATAGGCCAGGCTAGAAAGTCAGTGCCCTCCAACCATACCCAAGCACTACAAATTTGTTCATGATGTCCATTTTGCTCTCTGCAGTTTCATGGTGACCTAACCCTAACCCTAAGTGGAATTTTCCTCAATGGTTTTTCAATGTATTTTACCAAGAAACATAGAGTAGAGCAGGCGAGGAAAATTCAGTGCCTTCCTCACATACCCAAGCACTCTGAAATTCTTGGCCATGTCCATTTTGCTCTTATGCTTTCATGGTGACCCTAACCCCTAACCCTACAGTGGAATTTTCCTCCAATGTGATTTTCCCATGTATTTTACCAGGAAACATACATAGGCCAGTCTAGAAATGTCAGTTTCCTCCTAACCATACCCAAGCACTCCAAATTTGTTCATGATGTCCATTTTGCTCTCTGAGTTCATGGTGACCTAACCCTAACCTTAAGTGGAATTTTCCTCCAATGGTATTTTCCAATGTATTTTACCAAGAAACATAGATAGGGCAGGCTAGAAAATTCAGTGACTTCCTAAACATACCCAAGCACTCTGAAATTCTTGGCCATGTCCATTTTGCTCTATGAATTCATGGTGACTTAACCCTAACCCTAAGTAGAATTTTCCTCCAATTTGATTTTCCCATGTATTTTACCAGGAAACATACATAGGCCAGGCTAGAAAAGTCAGTTTCCTCCTAACCATACCCATGCACTCCAAATTTGTTCATGATGTCCATTTTGCTCTCTGAGTTCATGGTGACCTAACCCTAACCCTAAGTGGAATTTTCCTCAAATGGTATTTTCCAATGTATTTTACCAAGAAACATAGATAGGGCAGTCTAGAAAATTCAATGACTTCCTAAACATACCCAAGCACTCTGACATTCTTGGCCATGTCGATTTTGCTCTATGCAATCATGGTGACCTAACCCTAACCCTAAGTGGAATTTTCCTCCAATTTGATTTTCCCATGTATTTTACCAGGAAACATAGATAGGCCAGGCTAGAAAAGTCAGTGTCCTCCTGACCATACCCAAGCACTCCAAATTTGTTCATGATGTCCATTTTGCTCTCTGAGTTCATGGTGACCTATCCCTAACCCTAAGTGGAATTTTCCTCCAATGGTATTTTCCAATGTATTTTACCAAGAAACATAGATAGGGCAGGCTAGAAAATTC
>NW_024099733.1:0-3160 GCF_016545835.1 Crotalus tigris
TCTGCCAAGAAATGCGGATCCAAAAAATACATGTTTTTTCTCTGTGCCAAACCTTTGCGGAACCTAAACATATGCATACTTTTCGAATTTGAGGTTATGTTGACATTTTGGGTTTTCAGGCTTACTTGGTTATTTGCCAAGAAATACGGATCCAGAAAATACATGATTTTTCCTTGTACCAAACCTTTGCGGAACATAAATATATCCGTACTGTACGAATTTGAAGTCAGCTTCACATTTTGGGGTTTCAGGCTTACTTGGTTATCTGCCAAGAAATGCGGATCCGGAAAATACATGTTTTTTCGATGTGCCAAAACTTTGCGGAGCATAAACATATGCGTACTTTTCGAATTTGAGGTTATTTTGACATTTTGGGTTTTCAGGCTTACTTGGTTATTTGCCAAGATATGCGGATCCGGACAATACATATTTTTTCCCGTGTACCAAACCTTTGCGGAACATAAATATATGCGTACTTTTCGAATTTGAAGTCAGCTTCACATTTTGGGTTTTAAAGATTACTTGGTTATCTGCCAAGAAATGCGGATCCGGACAATACATGTTTTTTCGGTGTACCAAACCTTTGCGGAACATAAATATATGCATATTTTTCGAATTTGAGGTCATTTTGACATTTTGGGTTTTCAGGCTTAATTGGTTTTTTGCCAAGATGAGGATCCGGAAAATAAATGTTTTTTTCCGTGTACCAACCTTAGCGACATAAACATATGCGTACTTTTTTTTTCGATTTGAGGTTCATTTTGACATTTTGGGTTTTCAGTCTTACTTGTTATCTGCCAGAAATGTCGATCCGGAAAATACAGTGTTTTTTTGGAGTACCAAACCTTTGCGGAACATAAACATATGCGCACTTTTCGAATTTGAGGTCATTTTGACATTTTGGTTTTCAGGCTTACTTGGTTATCTGCCAAGAAAGCGGATCCGGAAAATACATGTTTTTTCGGTGTGCCAAACCTTTGCGGAGCATAAACATATGCGTACTTTTCGAATTTGAGGTTATTTTGACATGTTGGGTTTTCAGGCTTATTTGGTTATTTGCGAAGAAATGCGGATCCGGAAAATACATGTTTTTTCGGGTTTCCAAAACTTTGCGGAACATAAATATATGTGTACTTTTCGAATTTGAATTCCGCTTCACATGTTGGGTTTTCAGGCTTACTTGTTATCTGCCAAGAAATGCGGATCCGGAAAATACATGTTTTTTCCGTGTACCAAACCTTAGCGGAACATAAACATATGCGTACTTTTCGAATTTGAGTTCATTTTGACATTTTGGGTTTTCAGTCTTACTTGGTTATCTGCCAAGAAATGCGGATCCAAAAAATACATGTTTTTTCTCTGTGCCAAACCTTTGCGGACCCTAAACATATGCATACTTTTCGAATTTGAGGTTATTTTGACATTTTGGGTTTTCAGGCTTACTTGGTTATTTGCCAAGAAATACAGATCCAGAAAATACATGATTTTTCCTTGTACCAAACCTTTGCGGAACATAAATATATGCGTACTTTACGAATTTGAAGTCAGCTTCACATTTTGGGGTTTCAGGCTTACTAGGTTATCTGCCAAGAAATGCGGATCCGGAAAATACATGTTTTTTCGGGTTTCCAAACCTTTGCGGAACATAAATATATGCGTACTTTTCGAATTTGAGGTCATTTTGACATTTTGGGTTTTCAGGCTTACTTGGTTATCTGCCAAGAAATGCGGATCCGGAAAATACATGTTTTTTCCGTGTACCAAACCTGAGCGGAACATAAACATATGCGTACTTTTCGAATTTGAGGTCATTTTGACATTTTTGGTTTTCAGTCTTACTTGGTTATCTGCCAAGAAATGCGGATCCAAAAAATACATGTTTTTTCTCTGTGCCAAACCTTTGCGGAACATAAACATATGCGTACTTTTCGAATTTGAGGTTATTTTGACATTTTGGGTTTTCAGGCTTACTTGGTTATTTGCCAAGATATGCGGATCTGGAAAATACAGGTTTTTTCGGGTTTCCAAACCTTTGCGGAACATAAATATATGCGTACTTTTCGAATTTGAGGTCATTTTGACATTTTGGGTTTTCAGGCTTACTTGGTTATTTGCCAAGAAATGCAGATCCGGAAAATAAATGTTTTTTCGGGTTTCCAAACCTTTGCGGAACATAAATATATGCGTACTTTTCGAATTTGAGGTCATTTTGACATTTTGGGTTTTCAGGCTTATTTGGTTTTTTGCCAAGAAATGCGGATCCGGAAAATCCATGTTTTTTCCGTGTATCAAACCTTTGCGGAACATAAACATATGCGTACTTTTCGAATTTGAGGTTATTTTGACATTTTGGGTTTTCAGGCTTACTTGGTTATTTGCCAAGATATGCGGATCCGGAAAATACATATTTTTTCCCGTGTACCAAACCTTTGCGGAACATAAACATATGCGTACTTTTCGAATTTGAAGTCAGCTTCACATTTTGGGTTTTAAGGATTACTTGGTTATCTGCCAAGAAATGCGGATCCGGAAAATACATGTTTTTTCGGGTTTCCAAACCTTTGCGGAACATAAATATATGCGTACTTTTCGAATTTGAGGTCATTTTGACATTTTGGGTTTTCAGGCTTACTTGGTCATTTGCCAAGAAATGAGGATCCGGAAAATACATGTTTTTTCCGTGTACCAAACCTTTGCGGAACATAAATATATGCGTACTTTTCGAATTTGAGGTCATTTTGACATTTTGGGTTTTCAGTCTTACTTGGTTATCTGCCAAGAAATGCGGATCCAAAAAATACATGTTTTTTCTGTGTGCCAAACCTTTGCGGAAAATAAACATATGCGTACTTTTCGAATTTGAGGTCATTTTGACATTTTGGGTTTTCAGTCTTACTTGGTTATCTGCCAAGAAATGCGGATCCGGAAAATACATGTTTTTTCGATGTGCCAAACCTTTGCGGAGCATAAACATATGCGTACTTTTCGAATTTGAGGTTATTTTGACATTTTGGGTTTTCAGGCGTACTTGGTTTTTTGCCAAGAAATGCGGATCCGGAAAATACATGTTTTTTCGGGTTTCCAAACCTTTGCGGAACATAAATATATGCGTACTTTTCGAATTTGAGGTTATTTTGACATTTTGGGTTTTCAGGCTTAC